>NW_022263979.1:0-10000 GCF_002021735.2 Oncorhynchus kisutch
ACTTAGTGAGAGGACAGATGAGTCAGAGAGGAAAGGAGCTAGAAGACTTAGTGAGTCAAGAGGAAAATAAATCTAGAAGACTTAGTGAGAGGACAGGTGAGTCAGAGAGGAAAGAAGGCTAGAAGACTTAGTGAGTCAGAGAGGATTAGTCAGAGAGGAAAGAAGCTAGAAGACTTAGTGAGTCAGAGAGATGAGTCAGAGAGGAAAGGAGGTTCAAAGATTTAGTTAGTGAGAGAGGATGAGTCAGAGATGAAAGGAGGTTAGAAGACTTAGTGAGTCAGAGAGGATGAGTCAGAGAGGAAAGGAGGTTAGAAGACTTAGTGAGTCAGAGAGGATGAGTCAGAGAGGAAAGGAGGTTAGAAGACTTAGTGAGTCAAGAGGATTAGTCAGAGAGGAAAGGAGGTTAGAAGACTTAGTGAGTCAGAGAGGATGAGTCAGAGAGGAAAGGAGGTTAGAAGACTTAGTGAGTCAGAGAGGATGAGTCAGAGAGGATGAACTTTAAGAGTTGTTCTCTGTCTTTCTTCCACCAGTTAATGTTAGCCATGTGTGTCCCTGTATGAGTAATGCTGTGTGTGTGATGTTAGGGAAAGAGACCCTTGGCAAGGAGAGGGACAGCTCAGAGGGGAACAGGGGTATAGGTAGGGGTGGATGGGGCTAAATTGAATTGTGTGTGTGAATACAGAAATGGTGGGTGGACATAACTGGACTGACCTTGTGTACAAACTGCTCCACCCGTGTCTGAAGACCCACACCTCGAACTTGACTGTCACCAGTTTGTAGGAGCACATGATGGGTTCCTGGTTGTCGATCCAGCCCTCCTGCAGAACACCCCGGTCTGTCTTCTCTGATTTAAAGTACCGCAAGTCCTACAGGGAACCATGGAAACACAGTATGGACAGTATTAAAGCTACAGACCGGGATTGTACATCCAATGTTGGACATCTTTTGACATAGTGACATTGAAGAATATAACTTTCACATACCTCATGGGCTTAGTGCCACTGTCTCACCTCATTGTTTTGTCTCTATACAGGAATGCAATTCAATTCCTGACCCAATGAGTTTTGCAGTAAACATCCTGACAAGTATGAATGAACCATGTTTCTTTGTCCAGCAGTCCAGCAGAATGGATGGTAGGTACCAGGTGGGTACAAGTCTCATGGAGAGCTCAGCCTGGAGCAGCCCGCTGGGGCGGGTTCTCATTACAAACAGTACCCATTACGCATGAATTAATCGCACTTCCCTGGGGACTCATTATACTGTAATGCTCATTAGCAAGGTCAGGTGTCTCGGTGTTGGGATGGTGAGAAGGGATGCGTCTCACACGCATGCACACAGAAAGACACACACACATAGAAACACGCACACACACAGAAACACACACACAACGAGAAAACTGGAGGCACTTTACGTGATTGCAGATGAGACGCGTTATAACGTTTGGTTAGGTTGGGTCAGAGGTGAGTGTGTGTGTGTGTGTGGAGGGGGGTGGGGTGGGGTGTATAAGCTATGTTATGTGCACAGTCTGCTTTTCAGGTGCTTCTTGATCATGTGACCTTACCAGGAGAGAACTCTGGGACTAGATGGTATACAGTTACGAACAGAATTGACTTTATGTAGCAGGTTAGGAGAACTTATGCAGCAGGATAGGATAATTAACCTAGCAGGTTGTCATCATGAGAAAGGAAATTATGTGGATATATTGAAGCAACATCTCAAGACATCAGTCAAGAAGTTAAAGCTTGGTTGCAAATGGGTCTTCCAAATGGACAATGACCCCAAGTATACTTACAAAGTTGTGGCAAAATGGCTTAAGGACAACAAAGTCAAGGTATTGGAGTGGCCATCACAAAGCCCTGAACTCAATCCTATATAAAATGTGTGAGCAGAACTGAAAAAGCGTGTGTGGGCAAGAAGGCCTACAAACCTGACTCAGTTACACCAGCCCTGTCAGGAGGAATGGGCCAAAATTCACCCAACTTATTGTGGGAAGCTTGTGGAAGGATGCCTGAAACGTTTGACCCAAGTTAAACAATTTAAAGGCAATGCTACCAAATACTAATGGAGTGTATGTAAACTTCTGACCCACTGGGAATGTGATGAAATAAATCATTCTCTCTACTATTATTCTGACATTTCACATTCTTAAAATAAATGATGATCCTATCTGACGTAAGAAAGGGAATTTTTATTAGGATTAAATGTCATTGTGAAAACTGAGTTTAAATGTATTTGGCTAAGTGTAGGTATAACTACCTACGTTCAACTGTGTAGATCATTGTTCTGGTATAATGGTGAATTTGGTTGCAAAAATTCCAGCAACTTTCCCAAAATTCCCAGGTTTCTGTAAATCCTGGTTGGAATATTCCAATTTATTTGTTATCTTCCCTCCTGATTCCAGGAATATTCCAACCAGGATTTCTGGAAAATATGAGAATTTGTGGAAATTTACCAGAATTGTGCAGCCCTAGCTTAATGTAATAGTATGACCATCTGTCAAAATCAGTCTTTTGTACTTACATTTGAAGAATGACAAGTGAAACGTTACTGCAGTTGGCAACATATAAGACTAAGTCTCTGCTCTCCTGAACACAGCAGGTATCAGGGATCTAAAATGGCTCAGATCAAATCAAATATACTTAAATAGGCTGGTGACATTGTATTGTATTCCAGGAAAAAGCATCTGGTGGCTAGGGCATCAATCCCCGTCCTTGGTCAAACATAAAAGACAGATCCATTGCTGTCCCCCTGACTCTAATAACAGACATGGTATTAGAGCCCCCCCCCCCCCTACACACACACACGTATGGAGAGGCAGATAGCCAGTTGGTGATCAGAGGAGTGAGAAGCTTTAAGAGGCTGTTTGAGGAAGATAACGCCGTGTATTCCTCCATTCCTCCACCCCCTTCCCTCCATCCATCCCTACATCAAACCTCCCTGAGGCCTATGAAGAGAAAAGAATGGAACGTGTAGGAGAGCAGGGACACAGCAGTGAACATGGTTAATGGCAGCCAAGACCAGCTAGAGGTCTCTCTCTCTGATGAAACTAGCAGCTAGCTGACCCTCAGGGCTGAGAGGGGAGATATGACCAGCTAGAGGTCTCTCTCTGATAAAACTAGCAGCTAGCTGACCCTCAGGGCTGAGAGGGGAGATATGACCAGCTAGAGGTCTCTCTCTCTGATGAAACTATCAGCTAGCTGACCATCAGGGCTGAGAGGGGAGATATGACCAGCTAGAGGTCTCTCTCTGATAAAACTAGCAGCTAGCTGACCCTCAGGGCTGAGAGGGGAGATATGACCAGCTAGAGGTCTCTCTCTCTGATGAAACTAGCAGCTAGCTGACCCTCAGGGCTGAGAGGGGAGATATGACCAGCTAGAGGTCTCTCTCTCTGATGAAACTAGCAGCTAGCTGACCCTCAGGGCTGAGAGGGGAGATATGACCAGCTAGAGGTCTCTCTCTGATAAAACTAGCAGCTAGCTGACCCTCAGGGCTGAGAGGGGAGATATGACCAGCTAGAGGTCTCTCTCTGATGAAACTATCAGCTAGCTGACCATCAGGGCTGAGAGGAGAAATGAGCAAATGAGATATGAGAGAAATGGGGATTTGTATACACTCTTAGAAAAAGGGTTCCAAAAGGGTTTTCGGCTGTCCCCATAGAAAACCCCTTTTGGTTCCAGGTAGAAGGGTTCAACCTAGAACCAAAGTAGTTCTATCTGGAACCAAAAAAAGGGTTCTTCAAAGGGTTCTCCTATGGGGTCAGCCAAGAACCCGTTTAGGTTCTAGATAGTGCAGTTTTTCTAAGACTGTATTATCTTAGATATTTTGTTATCAGACTCTTACACTTTTTCTGACTTTGTGAAACGACCAGGTTGCTAGCACCCAGAGCTCACCCCCCCACTCCTCCCAAAAAGTACACTTCCACACTTTCTAACATGGGTTTAACAATGGTAGAAACTCATGCCAGCCAATGCTTACACCAATCATATGGTTTTAAATCCATGCCGGTGAGTGTACAAGTACACACTTGTACTGGAAAACGATGGAGAATTGTGACTGTCGAAGTCCACTGCTGCTGAAACAGTGACTTGGGATTCCTAACCCTTGACTTCTAACCTTTGACCTCCTCACCTCAGACTCCTTGTAGTAGCGATCTGGGATCTCGTCGTAGGCGATATCCACTAAGCACACCTCTATCTCCTCCTCCCCTTTGGGCTCGCTGTCAAAGATCTGAGGGATAGAGAAAAAGAGATGGGCATGTCATTCTAGAGAGAGAGAGAGAGAGAGAGAAAGAGAGAGAACATAATCAACTGTTCTCCATGATGAGGACGTTGTATTTCAGCCACACCTTATCTATGTAGATGTATATCAGTGATCTTAGGAGTGAAGCTTAATCAACGGTCATTCCCACAGCAGCCACTAGGTGGAGCTCTGATGTTTGGATAAGTTGAGCGAGCGAACATTTCATGATACTGATCGGCCAGAGCTGCCAATCATATAGAGAATCACATTGTTTGAAGGGGGAAAGCGAGGCTTTTAACAGTTATGAATGCTTTACTCCTTTCCCCATTAAAGCCATTAGACCTCGTCAGGTGACAGGTGCTTTCGCCCGGAGGATACATTTAGCTCATTTAGCAGGGAGAAAGAAACAGGAGAGACAGAGGCAGAGCTGGTGCAGTAATAACCTCCTTGAAATAGTTGAATAATCCAGACAAAAATCCATCCATTACTGACATCAATGTATATTCATCTACCAACCTTTGCATGATAAGTAGACTGAGAGGATGAAAAACTGAACTGAATAATGATGTCTTTGAGAGTAGAGGAAGTAAGCCTTGGGAAATTGAGGCATTGATGGGATGAATTTAAAATTCAGCAAATACATACTTTAGTCTCAGGAATGAAGTCAGGGTCGTGTTCGTTTTGCACCAAACACAAGAAAATCAGCTGAAACAGGGAGGGATTACCTGGAAATGTCCAATAAGAAACTTTTCTTTGTCTATAGCACAACGTTTTGAAAGGGTTTGCGTTATGTCCTAATGAACACGACCCAGGACAGACAAGATCACTTTTATGATATGACATCATGTAAATGTTGTGGAATGGTAATGTGAATGTGTCCCCCCACCAGGAAATGAGGATCAGTGGTGACAGGAACAAGAAGCAACAGTCCTTGTTGAACGGACTGGATCAGACATGCAGACAGATACACACAATATCTCCCTATATCTTATTTCCTTTCTATCTTACTCCCCTTCTCTCAACTCTGGTTGTCTGGATATCAGTCCTTCATACTGTAGGGAATTCAAATATGTAGCCAAGGAGCTGTAGGCAATCATCCCTTTCTCCCTGACATACCAACTCTCACAAAGAGAAGATGCAGCAGGCGAACACGGCTGAAACAACTGTTGTCTACATCTCAAATGGCACCCTATTGCCTATGCAGTGTAGGGCTCTGGTCAAAAGTAGTGCACTATATAGGGAATAGATTGTCATTTGAGATGCAGATATGGTGTACTAAGGATGTCCTTGACATGTCCTTCAAACCAGAAGAAGGGGGATGAGTTATGAGTAAACCCATTGTGTAACATGAAGCAATGGGCATCTGATAGCAAACCCAACCAAGATAATGCATTATTGAAACTCTCCTAACCACAGAGGTATACGATATAAACTCTCCTAACACAGAGGTATACGATATAACTCTCCTAACACAGAGGTATACAATATAAACTCTCCTAACACAGAGGTATACAATATAAACTCTCCTAACACAGAGGTATACAATATAAACTCTCCTAACACAGAGGTATACGATATAAACTCTCCTAACACAGAGGTATACAATATAAACTCTCCTAACACAGAGGTATACAATATAAACTCTCCTAACACAGAGGTATACAATATAAACTCTCCTAACACAGAGGTATACGATATAAACTCTCCTATCACAGAGGTATACAATATAAACTCTCCTATCACAGAGGTATACAATATAAACTCTCCTATCACCCTCTCCTAACACACAGACCACAGTTATCCATATTTTATTTAACTAGGCAAGTCAGTTAAGAACAAATTCTTATTTACAATGACAGCCTAGGAACAGTGGGTTAACTACCTTGTTTAGGGGCAGAATGACAGATTTTTACCTTGTCAGCTCAGGGATTCGATCTAGCACCTTTCGGTTACTGGCCCAATGCTCTAACCACTAGGCTACCTGCCGCCCCAACGGATAAACCTATATCCAACTCGATTTGATATGCTCCACATTGAAAGGCTGGAGAAAGAACCACTTCCACTTGACTCGGAGGCCTGGGCCCATATTAATAAAGCCTCTCATAGTTGGAGTGCTGATCTAGGACCAGTTTTGACTTGAACAAGGGGAACCTGATCCTAGATCAGCACTCCTAATAAAGATGCTTTATGAATATGGGCCCTGAAGCCCGCAGACTGAATGGTAATCTCACTGATTTTAGTGAGGGAGAGGCTAGCCAATGAAATAAACGTGCATTCTGATGAGTTGGTTGGGGCATCGTGAATATATTAGACCAGTGTTCTTATTCATCCCAGCATCCCCCTGTTCTGACTCCATCCACTCGTTTAGAAGTGAAAGAAAAAGATGGGACTGAATGTTGTATGTGGCATTCAAGTGCGCACACCATGACCACTCACAGACACACACCATGACCACTCACAGACACACACCATGACCACTCACAGACACACACCATGACCACTCACAGACACACACCATGACCACTCACAGACACACACCATGACCACTCACAGACACACACCATGACCACTCACAGACACACACCATGACCAGTCACAGACACACACCATGACCAGTCACAGACACACACCATGACCACTCACAGACAAACACCATGACCACTCACAGACACACACCATGACCACTCACAGACACACACCATGACCACTCACAGACACACACCATGACCACTCACAGACACACACCATGACCACTCACAGACACACACCATGACCACTCACAGACACACACCATGACCACTCACAGGCACACACCATGACCACGCACAGACACACACCATGACCACGCACAGACACACACCATGACCATGCAGACACACACCATGACCACGCACAGACACACACCATGACTACGCACAGACACACACCATGACCACTCACAGACACACACCATGACCATGCACAGACACACACCATGACCATGCACAGACACACACCATGACCACTCACAGACACACACCATGACCATGCACAGACACACACCATGACCGTGCACAGACACACACCATGACCATGCACAGACACACACCATGACCATGCACAGACACACACCATGACCATGCACAGACACACACCATGACCATGCACAGACACACACCATGACCGTGCACAGACACACACCATGACCATGCACAGACACACACCATGACCATGCACAGACACACACCATGACCATGCACAGACACACACCATGACCATGCACAGACACACACCATGACCATGCACAGACAACCATACTGACATTGTCATTGCTGCCTTTGTTGTCCTCATACTTGGTCTCTATGTGAATGGAGAACTTTGGCAGAAAGGAGCACTGGAGAAGAGGAGAGAACAGCAGGAGATTACACACAGAATATAGACACATTAAGACAATATTTTGACTTGTTATGTCCAAAATAGTACCCTAATAGTACCCTATTGCCTATGTAGTGCACTATTGTTGACCAGGACGCACTATGTTGGCCCCATAGTGGGCCAAAACACTACATAGGCTATTGCCCATTTGGGACATAAACTAAATGTGGAGTGGTTAAATCCGAATCATCTCCAACAAGGTGTGGAGCACTTTGACATGGCTAGTCAACTATCACTCATACCTTCCTCCCCATCCCCCCCATGGCTAGTCAACTATCACTCATACTTTCCTCCCCATCCCCCCATGGCTAGTCAACTATCACTCATACCTTCCTCCCCGTCCCCCCATGGCTAGTCAACTATCCCTTATACCTTCCTCCCCATCCCCCCCATGGCTAGTCAACTATCACTCATACCTTCCTCCCCATCCCCCCATGGCTAGTCAACTATCACTCATACCTTCCTCCCCGTCCCCCCCATGGCTAGTCAACTATCACTCATACCTTCCTACCCATTCCCCCATGGCTAGTCAACTATCACTCATACCTTCCTCCCCGTCCCCCCCATGACTAGTCAACTATCACTCATACCTTCCTCCCTGTCCCCCCATGGCTAGTCAACTATCACTCATACCTTCCTCCCCATCCCCCCATGGCTAGTCAACTATCACTCATACTTTCCTCCCCATCCCCCCATGGCTAGTCAACTATCACTCACACTGCTCTCACCATCCCTCCATGACTAGTCAACTATCACTCACACTACTCTCACCATCCCCCCATGGCTAGTCAACTATCACTCATACCTTCCTCCCCATCCCCCCCATCGCTAGTCAACTATCACTCATACCTTCCTCCCCATCCCCCCATGGCTAGTCAACTATCACTCACACTGCTCTCACCATCCCCCCATGGCTAGTCAACTATCACTCATACCGTCCTCCCCATCCCCCCCATGGCTAGTCAACTATCACTCATACCTTCCTCCCCATCCCCCCCATGGCTAGTCAACTATCACTCATACCTTCCTCCCCATCCCCCCCATGGCTAGTCAACTATCACTCATACCTTCCTCCCCATCCCCCCCATGGCTAGTCAACTATCACTCATACCTTCCTCCCCATCCCCTCATGACTAGTCAACTATTACTCATACCTTCCTCCCCATCCCCCCATGGCTAGTCAACTATCACTCACACTGCTCTCAACCATCCCCCCATGGCTAGTCAACTATCACTCATACCTTCCTCCCCATCCCCCCCCATCCCCCCCATGGCTAGTCAACTATCACTCATACCTTCCTCCCCATCCCCCCCATGGCTAGTCAACTATCACTCATACCTTCCCCCCCCCCCCCCCCCCCCCATGGCTAGTCAACTATCACTCATACCTTCCTCCCCATCCCCCCCATGGCTAGTCAACTATCACTCATACTTTCCTCCCCATCCCCCCATGGCTAGTCAACTATCACTCATACCTTCCTCCCCGTCCCCCCATGGCTAGTCAACTATCCCTTATACCTTCCTCCCCATCCCCCCCATGGCTAGTCAACTATCACTCATACCTTCCTCCCCATCCCCCCATGGCTAGTCAACTATCACTCATACCTTCCTCCCCGTCCCCCCCATGGCTAGTCAACTATCACTCATACCTTCCTACCCATTCCCCCATGGCTAGTCAACTATCACTCATACCTTCCTCCCCGTCCCCCCCATGACTAGTCAACTATCACTCATACCTTCCTCCCTGTCCCCCCATGGCTAGTCAACTATCACTCATACCTTCCTCCCCATCCCCCCATGGCTAGTCAACTATCACTCATACTTTCCTCCCCATCCCCCCATGGCTAGTCAACTATCACTCACACTGCTCTCACCATCCCTCCATGACTAGTCAACTATCACTCACACTACTCTCACCATCCCCCCATGGCTAGTCAACTATCACTCATACCTTCCTCCCCATCCCCCCCCATCGCTAGTCAACTATCACTCATACCTTCCTCCCCATCCCCCCATGGCTAGTCAACTATCACTCACACTGCTCTCACCATCCCCCCATGGCTAGTCAACTATCACTCATACCGTCCTCCCCATCCCCCCCATGGCTAGTCAACTATCACTCATACCTTCCTCCCCATCCCCCCCATGGCTAGTCAACTATCACTCATACCTTCCTCCCCATCCCCCCCATGGCTAGTCAACTATCACTCATACCTTCCTCCCCATCCCCCCCATGGCTAGTCAACTATCACTCATACCTTCCTCCCCATCCCCTCATGACTAGTCAACTATTACTCATACCTTCCTCCCCATCCCCCCATGGCTAGTCAACTATCACTCACACTGC
>NW_022263979.1:15000-38224 GCF_002021735.2 Oncorhynchus kisutch
CAGTAAAAGGGAGAGGATGGAGCACAGAGAACACAGACAGGGGTTTTCTCATTCAGAACTAAAGGAACCTCTGTGACCATCATGGTCTGACCTTGTAGCCAATCAGGGAGAACCCATTCAAGAATGTCCTATCTAAACCCTAACCAGAGAACCAGAGCTGGAAGGATGAGCAGCAAAGATGTCTGCTGCTGTGATGCTGAGGTGGATGTTTATATTTTGGCAAAGTTTGGAAAAGCAAAATGCTGAGTTAAAACTGTTAAATACGAGGAGAGAGGACAAGAATCCTATGAGAACAAATGAAATTGACAGTGAGATTTTGAGCCCTTGGGTGGAGGCATAAACTTTATTAGAGGCATAAAGTATATTTTATCCCAATTCCATCCGGACACTACATTTGTGTGGATGAATCGAAGCAGAAAGCCGCAACAGCAAAAGCCAACAGGTACAGCCCAAACGGCTGTGTATGAGGGACACAGACCCATAAATATTGTGGGTGTCACGGGTGGGGTAGTTTACTGCAGTCAATATCATACATTGGAGAAGTGCAGACTGCAGCACCAGGCCAGCCATAAAGTTGCAAATAGCTCTGTCAACAGAAGGTGGGCGGCTGCCATTTTAAACAGCCAAATGCCACTGGGGGAGGATTCCCACTCAAAATGCTAAATTTACTGAGTAATGTTGGAGCACAACCCTCCCTCCCTCGGCCTTATTGATTAGATGGCTGAATCACATGAGGATGGGGGCACCTTAATTGGGGAGGACGGGCTGGTGGAACGGTATCAAATACATAAAACACATTGTTTCCATGTGTTTGGTGCCATTCCATGCGCTCCGTTACGGCCAATATTATGTTCCGTCCTCCCCTCAGCAGCCTCCTGTGGACTGAATATTGTGTTCATGTTGGTCCCAGTCTACAGATCCTCCAGTCGCTAATCTCCTGTTAGTTCCACAGAGGACTGACATGCTGTGTTCATTGCACTCTCACTGACGGACCTTTAAATAGCATAGAGGACCACTTTTATGTCCTCACCCCCCCTTTCTGCACACACAAACTCTCACACGCACTTACGTACTTGTCTGTCTGTGGTAGCAGGTGGTCTGTGGGTGGGAAGGCAGGTACAGCATCCCAACGTGACTGTTTAAATGATCCACCACTTACACAACACTGATCTCCTCTCCCATCAGAGCTCACACAGGCAGCTACCAGTCTTACTTCTGTCTGAAAACCCCCACTCCTCTCTGTCTTTTCCAGTTCTTTCTCTTTCTGCCTCGCATTTTAAAATCTAAAACCGTCACTCAAATCTCTACAGGGAAGTGAATGGTAACATAATGTGTGCTAAATTAGAAGGTTTTGAAATTACGTTTAAAAACTGGAGTTTCAGAAGTGGGCATCTGTAACCTGTGAACTGGGACCCTGTACCACCCATAGATACCATACATTACTGGTACCACTCATAGATACCATACATTACTGGTACCACCCATAGATACCATACATTACTGGTACCACCCATATATACCATACATTACTGGTACCACCCATAGATACCATACATTACTGGTACCACCCATAGATACCATACATTACTGGTACCACTCATAGATACCATACATTACTGGTACCACCCATTATCATGACCTGCTTCCCAAATGTCACTATATTCCCTATGGTCAAAAGTAATATTGCATTATAAAGGGATTAGGGTGCCATTTAAGATGTCGCCCATCGCTGACCCGGTTTGTACCTATCTGACCCCCTGGAAACCAATCAGAGTGTCTCCTCTCGTCCCAGACATCTAATGAAGTCAGTGAATGGGAGATAGATAACGCTCCATAGGGACCAGACCCATGGAATCAATAGAGAGCAGTTCCTTCCGCCAGACAGGCAGGTCTGCTGTGATCAGAATGAAACAGTCTGGAACACAGTTAGACCTGATGGATTTCCCAGAGCAGCACACTGCAGGGACTTTCTGTGACTGTCCAACAACACTGTCCACTTAGTGCATGAAGAACCCCTTGGGTTGTGACGGTTGCCTGGCTGGTGGAGGATTTGGCTAAATTTGGATGTGGGAGGCTGTTTCCATTGGTGACCGGATCTTGACCATTTTCCAAACTGGAATGAACCCACTCTGCTAAACTGTGTTCCTGGTCACATCTCTGATGATGAGTGAGAGACTCAGTTGATTGACTCTGATCTGTCAGTATTACGACAAGAGAAAGAGAAAGATGTGTGTGTTTGAGATAAAGAACAACACGTTTTAAGAATAAAGAAATAGGGAGGAGTGAGGGAGAGACAAAGACAGAGAAAGAGAGACAGAGGTATACAGTATGCATGTTTGAGTATGAAAGAGCAGGCGGACTTGCTTGTGCATGCAGTGTGTATGTTATCATGTGTCTCTGTGTGTGGAAGTGTGTGACTGATTGGGTCAAATCCAGGGCCAACTCACAGAAAGGGCATTAGTGAAGCAGAACCTGTATTTCAGACTCACCAGTGCGTTTAACAGCAAATTCAATTGTGATCTAAATCTACATAATGGAGAATCAAATATTCAATTTCACACAGTAATCATGTTCAACAGAGTGTGGAGATGGACTAACAGAGAAAATGGGATTGAAATGACACATGCAATAAAATAGATTGCTCTTCTATGGATAGAACCTGTGAGACCTATAATGTCTTAAAATCTTTATGTCCTCTTATGAGTGTTTTATGGAACCTCCATGTCCATACGGCAGCCAATACTGTGTACAGTATGTTTTATTCCATTCTATTCTGATCTATTCTATTCCATTCTATACTATTCCATTCCATAATGTTCTATTATTTTCCATTCTATTCTATTATGTTACATTCTATTCTATTAAATGACCCATAATGATATGAGGATATCACAATACTATTTACGTTCCTCGGCATACACATCACAGATAAACTGAAATGGTCCACCCACACAGTCAGTGTGGTGAAGAATGTGCAACAGCGCCTCTTCAACCCCAGGAGGCTAAAGAAATTTGGCTTGTAACCTAAAACTTTTACAGATGCACAATTGAGAGCATCCTGTTGGGCTGTAGCACCGCCTAGTACGGCAAATGCACCGCCCACAACCGTAAGGCTCTCCAGAAGATGGTGTGGTCTGCACAACGCATCACCGGGGGCAAACTACCTGCCCTCCAGGACACCTACAGCACCCGATGTCACAGGAAGGCAACAACCACCCGAGCCAGTGCCTGTTCATCCCGCTAGCATCCAGAAGGCGAGGTCAGTACAGGTGCATCAAAGCTGGGACCGAGAGACTGAAAAACTGCTTCCATCTCAAGTCCATCAGACTGTTAAACAGCCATCACTAACACAGAGAGGCTGCTGCCTACATACAGACTCGCAAAATCATGGGCCACTTTAATAAATGGATCACAAGTAACTTTAATAATGTTTACATATCTTACATTACTCATCTCATATGTATATACTGTATTTTATACCATCTATTGCATCTGGCCTATGCCACTTTAATAATGTTTACATATCTTACATTACTCATCTCATATGTATATACTGTATTTTATACCATCTATTGCATCTGGCCTATGCCACTTTAATAATGTTTACATATCTTACATTACTCATCTCTTATGTATATACTGTATTTTATACCATCTATTGCATCTGGCCTATGCCGCTCTGTCATCGCTCATCCATATATATATATATATATATGTACATATTCTTATTCCATCCCTTTAGATTTGTGTGTATAAGGTAGTTGTTGTGGAATTGTTAGATTATTTGTTAGATATTCCTGCACTGTCGGAACTAGAAGCACGAGCATTTAGCTACACTCGCAATAACATATGCTAACCATGTGTATGTGACCAATAAAGTTTGATTTGATTTGATTTAGATTATAAAATGGCTGGGCCTGAGTAAAAGTGACTGGGCCTGAGTATAAAAATGACTGGGCCTGAGTAAAAATGACTGGGCCTGAGTAAAAGTGACTGGGCCTGAGTAAAAGTGACTGGGCCTGGATAAAAGTGACTGGGCCTGAGTAAAAATGACTGGCCCTGAGTAAAAGTGACTGGGCCTGAGAAAAGGGACTGGGCCTGAGAAAAATTGACTGGGCCTGAGTAAAAGTGACTGGGCCTGAGTAAAAGTGACTGGGCCTGGATAAAAGTGACTGGGCCTGAGTAAAAATGACTGGGCCTGAGTAAAAGTGACTGGGCCTGAGTAAAAGTGACTGGGCCTGAGTAAAAATGCCTGGGCCTGAGTAAAAGTGACTGGGCCTGAGTAAAAGTGACTGGGCCTGGATAAAAGTGACTGGGCCTGGATAAAAGTGACTGGGCCTGAGTAAAAATGACTGGCCCTGAGTAAAAGTGACTGGGCCTGAGAAAAGGGACTGGGCCTGAATAAAATTGACTGGGCCTGAGTAAAAGTGACTGGGCCTGAGTAAAAGTGACTGGGCCTAAGTAAAAATGACTGGGCCTGAGTAAAAGTGACTGGGCCTGAGAAAAAGTGACTGGGCCTGAGTAAAAGTGACTGGGCCTAAGTAAAAATGACTGGGCCTGAGTAAAAGTGACTGGGCCTGAGAAAAATTGACTGGGCCTGAGTAAAAGTGACTGGGCCTGAGTAAAAGTGACTGGGCCTAAGTAAAAATGACTGGGCCTGAGTAAAAGTGACTGGGCCTGAGAAAAATTGACTGGGCCTGAGTAAAAGTGACTGGGCCTGAGTAAAAGTGACTGGGCCTGAGTAAAAGTGACTGGGCCTGGATAAAAACGACTGGGCCTGAGTAAAAATGACTGGGCCTGAGTAAAAGTGACTGGGCCTGAGTAAAAGTGACTGGGCCTGAGTAAAAATGCCTGGGCCTGAGTAAAAGTGACTGGGCCTGAGTAAAAGTGACTGGGCCTGGATAAAAGTGACTGGGCCTGGATAAAAGTGACTGGGCCTGAGTAAAAATGACTGGCCCTGAGTAAAAGTGACTGGGCCTGAGAAAAGGGACTGGGCCTGAGTAAAATTGACTGGGCCTGAGTAAAAGTGACTGGGCCTAAGTAAAAATGACTGGGCCTGAGTAAAATTGACTGGGCCTGAGTAAAAGTGACTGGGCCTGAGTAAAAGTGACTGGGCCTAAGTAAAAATGACTGGGCCTGAGTAAAAGTGACTGGGCCTGAGAAAAAGTGACTGGGCCTGAGTAAAAGTGACTGGGCCTAAGTAAAAATGACTGGGCCTGAGTAAAAGTGACTGGGCCTGAGAAAAATTTACTGGGCCTGAGTAAAAGTGACTGGGCCTGAGTAAAAGTGACTGGGCCTAAGTAAAAATGACTGGGCCTGAGTAAAAGTGACTGGGCCTGAGAAAAAGTGACTGGGCCTGAGTAAAAGTGACTGGGCCTGAGTAAAAGTGACTGGGCCTGAGTAAAAGTGACTGGGCCTGGATAAAAGTGACTGGGCCTGAGTAAAAATGACTGGGCCTGAGTAAAAGTGACTGGGCCTGAGTAAAAGTGACTGGGCCTGAGTAAAAATGCCTGGGCCTGAGTAAAAGTGACTGGGCCTGAGTAAAAGTGACTGGGCCTGGATAAAAGTGACTGGGCCTGGATAAAAGTGACTGGGCCTGAGTAAAAATGACTGGCCCTGAGTAAAAGTGACTGGGCCTGAGAAAAGGGACTGGGCCTGAGTAAAATTGACTGGGCCTGAGTAAAAGTGACTGGGCCTAAGTAAAAATGACTGGGCCTGAGTAAAAGTGACTGGGCCTGAGAAAAAGTGACTGGGCCTGAGTAAAAGTGACTGGGCCTGAGTAAAAGTGACTGGGCCTGAGTAAAAGTGACTGGGCCTGAGTAAAAGTGACTGGGCCTGAGTAAAAGTGACTGGGCCTGAGTAAAAATGCCTGGGCCTGAGTAAAAGTGACTGGGCCTGAGTAAAAGTGACTGGGCCTGGATAAAAGTGACTGGGCCTGGATAAAAGTGACTGGGCCTGAGTAAAAGTGACTGGGCCTGAGTAAAAGTGACTGGGCCTGAGTAAAAGTGACTGGGCCTGAGTAAAAGTGACTGGGCCTGAGTAAAAGTGACTGGGCCTGAGTAAAAGTGACTGGGCCTGAGTAAAAGTGACTGGGCCTGAGTAAAAGTGACTGGGCCTGAGTAAAAGTTACTGGGCCAACATTTTCCAGTAAAAATACAGCAAAAATAACTGAACATTTTTACAATCACATTGCATCATTTAACACATGATAAATGTGACCAAGAAACACCACAAAATGTCCTTGTCCAACAAGCCCTTTTTAGGCCTACTGCCAAGAACAGATGTAAGATCTTAACTTGAGCATGTTTGCTACAGCATGAAAATAATTCTGCAGCAACAGGAAATGTGAATTGTTATGTGGAATATGATTAAATTTTTGTGGGGGTAGATACATATTTTGTAAAGGAAAATCAAGTCTGAAATGTCAAAGTGTAAACTACAAACTTCAGAAGCCTTTTTAAACCTCCAATACACGACTAATATTTCTACTAAGATCCTACATCTGTAGCCAGGGCAGCTACACACGTTACAACCTCTTACAGCAACACTGCTGACAAAACAGGCAGACTGTCCAACTCAGACAGTAAACAATCATAATGAAATACACAACATCATAGGAGGCGTGTGAGTTTCATGTTTAGTGTAGCAATTCAGCCCCAACTAGAGGAACATTTTCACACATTTCAGGAAATTCTATGACATTCATTATCAGAATCTTTAATATGATACCACAACCATGACAGGGTAGGCCTAGGATACTCTACTGACACTGACAAACTGAGATCAATGAAAATGACCTTGTCTTGAATGCAACCATCTAATCTAGGCCTACGAGAAGGGGAGACACATATGACAATATGACATCCATCTAGCCTGGAGGAGTATTGTCCTAAACTTTCCAGTGGCACTGACTCACCCAATGAAGACAGTGAATATGGCACTCCCCAAGGATATGTCAGACGCTCTCCGCTAGTGCCAGGAGATTAGTCCTGCTGTAGCTTACTAATAGGAATAAACTACACAACACCTTGTGCTTAAATCATTTGACAGGATGCTTCGGAGTATACAGTATGTGACTTTTGCGTTTACTGTATCTTCTGTGGGCATTATTCAATCTGGCAGGACCATGGCTTTGTGACGTCTGGTTTGCTTAATATGAGGAATTTGATGTATAGCATTTAATTAAATGTTTTACTTTTACTGAAGTGTGACAATTGAGTACTTTCCCCACCACTGTACACATAAATCCAGATACTTTTATACTTTTACTAGTATTTTACTGGGAAACTTTCACTTTTACTTAAGTCGTTTAAGTCGTTTTCTATTAAAGTAACTTTACATATATTTTTTGTGTACTTTTGACCCTTTTTTTCTCCACAATTTCATGATATCCTATTGGTAGTTACAGTCTTGTCCCATCGCTGCAACTACCGTACCGACTCGGAAGAGGCGAATGTTGAGAGGCATGATTCCTCCGAAACAAAACCCTACCAAGCCGCACTGCTTCTTGACAAACCGCTCGCTTAACCCGGAAGCCAATGTGTAGGAGGTACAACTGATGACCATGTAAACGTGCATTTGCCCAGCCCGCCACAGGAGTCGCTAGAGCGCGATGGGACAAGGATATCCCGGCAGGCCAAACCCTCCCCTAACCCGGGCGACGCTGGGCTAATAGTGCGCCGCCTCATGGGTCTCCCGGTCTTGGCCAGCTGTGACACAGTCTGGATCTGTAGTGGCGCCTCAAGCAACGCAGTGCAGTGCTTTAGACCGCTGCGCCACTCGGGAAAACCTTTATTTTCACTCAAGTATGTCAATTGAGTACTTTTTCCAACACAGTTGGTAAGTACACACTTACTTGTTGAGGTAGACCCGTTTTTCTGTGAACTGTCCCTGTCCATGTGTGGGGTCCTCGTAGGGTTCGTTCTGCACCACCTCCACTCCTTCTCCACGCTCACTCTGCTCATGGCTGTGCTTGCTGATCATATACAGCTGGCCAATCCTGTACTGGAAGAAAGAAAGAAAGAAAGAAAGAAAGACAGACAGACAGACAGACAGACAGACAGACAGACAGACAGACAGACAGACAGACAGACAGACAGACAGACAGACAGACAGACAGACAGACAGACAGACAGACAGACAGACAGACAGACAGACAGACAGACAGACAGACAGACAGACAGACAGACAGACAGACAGACAGACAGACAGACAGGACAGACAGACAGACAGACAGACAGACAGACAGACAGACAGACAGACAGACAGACAGACAGACAGACAGACAGACAGACAGAGACAGACAGAGACAGACAGACAGACAGACAGACAGACAGACAGACAGACAGACAGACAGACAGACAGACAGACAGACAGACAGAGTCAGACAGACAGACAGACAGACAGAGACAGACAGACAGACAGAGACAGACAGAAACAGACAGACAGAGACAGACAGACAGACAGAGACAGACAGACAGACAGAGACAGACAGAGACAGACAGACAGACAGACAGAGACAGACAGACATGGTTTTAGATCCACCATTCTAATGTTAGCTGTACAACAAATTGGAATGTTTCCAAACATTGTAGGAACGTTCATTGTTTGCAGGAATATATAGAGCAAGACGACAGCTTTAGCATGAGGCCATTTAAAGATCATTAATAAGTTAAGATTAGTTGAGTATAAATAGGAATTTTATTTAGTGAAAATCTAAGGTTGTTGAAGAATGATGGTAAAATAAAACCACTAGTAAATCTCCCATTTAATGTTAGGCATCAGAACAATAACTTCATGACCATCATTAAACATATAAGCCCAGATCAGGTGCTATCCCAAGATCATAAATACCAGAGTTACAACAACCATGGCATATTCACACCTGGTAACCATCTCCATAACAACCAAACACATGGTTTAAAAGAGTCACCCACACCATAACAACAGAAACGTCCATATCAGTCCCACCCCCGAGCTAGCTCTAAACAACAGAACAATAGCAACAGTTGCCCACGCTAGGTGATACCATATCCCAGGGCCTCTAGTCTAGTCAACACTTACAATCCTTCACTCATCGCACACCGGCATGGACCGTGAGGGCGTAACGACCATGTTGCTGTGAGCGACAGGGATGGTGTCATACGGTAACAATTTCCAACTCGGGTGGAAAACATGAGTAGGGAGAGCAGGAGGGGGGATCTCGACAGCTTTGGGAGCGCAGTTTTCCGACTGCTGGCATTCCCATTCGTAGTCCAGGAAATCAATACTGAACTGTGACTAACATATATGACCCTGGTAGTCCTCTAAGGGACACAGGGGCTCAGTGCCTGTATCCCAAATCCCTACATGGTGTACTACTTTAGACCAGGACCCATAGGGCTCCGGTCAAAACTAGTGTACTATATAGGGACTAGGGTGGCATTTGGGACTCAACCAGTGGCTCAGAGTGTAGCTTCCTATAGAGTTTCAGAGAGACCTAGACTAATCTAGGAGGGGGAACAGAAACAGGCCACGGGGCTCTGATTTGTGGCTGACACCTCTTTTGATGATGTACCCCCAAGACGTCGAAGAGTAAGGTGTGGAGGATTAGGGAAAAAGAAGACCATTCTGAGAAATAGCACTATCAGCAGAACCAGTGGCAGGAAGAAACAACATGTGGGGGTGTGAGTGCAAGTTAAACTACAAATACTTATATTATGCCCAACAATCCAATCATTTTGGAACTTTCAGACTGTGGTAAAGGCTGGTTCACTAAAGCAAATGGGGGAATATGCTATATATTCTGGTCACAATAACAACCTTTTTGCTGTCACACCAAATTAGGTTTCTGTCACAATGGTACCCTAATGCAGTATACCTTATTATTACATTAGGCTTGGTGGTGCAGCTCCACCGTGGGACTCCCAATCCCGTTAATTACACTGAGACCCCTTTGACGCACAGGAGTGCAGTGCCATTCATCACAATGGGCTCCCTGACGCAGCTGCGCATTAGGGCGAGGTGACACTTTTAATGGAATTCTATGATCTGATATGTGATGTTTAGTGCTGCCTCTGTTTACAGGGCCTCTCGCGGAGGTGATTTCTCAAACTGAAGGCTGAAGTACAGACGTTAAATTAAATGATGTTCTCTCTCTCTGCATCTATTTTTCTCTCTCCATCTCCATATCTCTCAATTAAATTAAATTCAGTAGACTTTATTAACATGGCAAGTTAAATGACTTATGTTGTCAAAATACACTTATAACAACAATGGTGGGACCAACTGCAATAAGGTATCAATAATAACAGTAATAGCAGTAGTGGAAATGGTATTACCATTAACAGCAATAATCATCTCTCTCACTTCACCTCGCTCTCTCTCTATGTATCTATTTCTCTGTCCATATCTCTATGTATCTATTTCTCTGTCCATATCTCTCTCTCTATGCATCTATTTCTCTGTCCATATCTCTCTCTCTATGCATCTATTTCTCTCTCTCTATGCATCTATTTCTCTGTCCATCTCTCTCTCTCTATGCATCTATTTCTCTGTCCATATCTCTCTCTCTATGCATCTATTTCTCTCTCTCTGTGCATCTATTTCTCTGTCCATATCTCTCTCTCTATGCATCTATTTCTCTGTCCATATCTCTCTCTCTATGCATCTATTTCTCTCTCTCTATGTATCTATTTCTCTGTCCATATTTCTCTCTCTATGCATCTATTTCTTTCTCTCTATGTATCTATTTATCTGTCCATATCTCTATGTATCTATTTCTCTGTCCATATCTCTCTCTCTATGCATCTATTTCTCTGTCCATATCTCTCTCTCTATGCATCTATTTCTCTCTCTCTGTGCATCTATTTCTCTGTCCATATCTCTCTCTCTATGCATCTATTTCTCTCTCTCTCTATGCATCTATTTCTCTGTCCATATCTCTCTCTCTATGCATCTATTTCTCTCTCTCTATGTATCTATTTCTCTGTCCATATTTCTCTCTCTATGCATCTATTTCTCTGTCCATATTTCTCTCTCTATGCATCTATTTCTTTCTCTCTATGTATCTATTTATCTGTCCATATCTCTATGTATCTATTTCTCTGTCCATATCTCTCTCTCTATGCATCTATTTCTCTGTCCATATCTCTCTCTCTATGCATCTATTTCTCTCTCTCTGTGCATCTATTTCTCTGTCCATATCTCTCTCTCTATGCATCTATTTCTCTCTCTCTATGTATCTATTTCTCTGTCCATATCTCTCTCTCTATGCATCTATTTCTCTGTCCATATCTCTCTCTCTATGCATCTATTTCTCTCTCTCTATGCATCTATTTCTCTGTCCATCTCTCTCTCTCTATGCATCTATTTCTCTGTCCATATCTCTCTCTCTATGCATCTATTTCTCTCTCTCTGTGCATCTATTTCTCTGTCCATATCTCTCTCTCTATGCATCTATTTCTCTGTCCATATCTCTCTCTCTATGCATCTATTTCTCTCTCTCTATGTATCTATTTCTCTGTCCATATTTCTCTCTCTATGCATCTATTTCTTTCTCTCTATGTATCTATTTATCTGTCCATATCTCTATGTATCTATTTCTCTGTCCATATCTCTCTCTCTATGCATCTATTTCTCTGTCCATATCTCTCTCTCTATGCATCTATTTCTCTCTCTCTGTGCATCTATTTCTCTGTCCATATCTCTCTCTCTATGCATCTATTTCTCTCTCTCTATGTATGTATTTCTCTGTCCATATTTCTCTCTCTATGCATCTATTTCTTTCTCTCTATGTATCTATTTATCTGTCCATATCTCTATGTATCTATTTCTCTGTCCATATCTCTCTCTCTATGCATCTATTTCTCTGTCCATATCTCTCTCTCTATGCATCTATTTCTCTCTCTCTCTATGCATCTATTTCTCTGTCCATCTCTCTCTCTCTATGCATCTATTTCTCTGTCCATATCTCTCTCTCTATGCATCTATTTCTCTCTCTGTGTGCATCTATTTCTCTGTCCATATCTCTCTCTCTATGCATCTATTTCTCTCTCTCTATGCATCTATTTCTCTGTCCATCTCTCTCTCTCTATGCATCTATTTCTCTGTCCATATCTCTCTCTCTATGCATCTATTTCTCTGTCCATATCTCTCTCTATGCATCTATTTCTCTCTCTCTATGTATCTATTTCTCTTTCTCTATGCATCTATTTCTCTGTCCATATCTCTCTCTCTATGCATCTATTTCTCTCTCTCTATGTATCTATTTCTCTGTCCATATTTCTCTCTCTATGCATCTATTTCTTTCTCTCTATGTATCTATTTATCTGTCCATATCTCTATGTATCTATTTCTCTGTCCATATCTCTCTCTCTATGCATCTATTTCTCTGTCCATATCTCTCTCTCTATGCATCTATTTCTCTCTCTCTGTGCATCTATTTCTCTGTCCATATCTCTCTCTCTATGCATCTATTTCTCTCTCTCTCTATGCATCTATTTCTCTGTCCATATCTCTCTCTCTATGCATCTATTTCTCTCTCTCTATGTATGTATTTCTCTGTCCATATTTCTCTCTCTATGCATCTATTTCTTTCTCTCTATGTATCTATTTATCTGTCCATATCTCTATGTATCTATTTCTCTGTCCATATCTCTCTCTCTATGCATCTATTTCTCTGTCCATATCTCTCTCTCTATGCATCTATTTCTCTCTCTCTCTATGCATCTATTTCTCTGTCCATCTCTCTCTCTCTATGCATCTATTTCTCTGTCCATATCTCTCTCTCTATGCATCTATTTCTCTCTCTGTGTGCATCTATTTCTCTGTCCATATCTCTCTCTCTATGCATCTATTTCTCTCTCTCTATGCATCTATTTCTCTGTCCATCTCTCTCTCTCTATGCATCTATTTCTCTGTCCATATCTCTCTCTCTATGCATCTATTTCTCTGTCCATATCTCTCTCTATGCATCTATTTCTCTCTCTCTATGTATCTATTTCTCTTTCTCTATGCATCTATTTCTCTCTCTCTATGCATCTATTTCTCTGTCCATATCTCTCTCTCTATGTATCTATTTCTCTGTCCATATCTCTCTCTCTATGCATCTATTTCTCTGTCCATATCTGTCTCTCTATGCATCTATTTCTCTCTCTCTATGTATCTATTTCTCTTTCTCTATGCATCTATTTCTCTCTCTCTATGCATCTATTTCTCTGTCCATATCTCTCTCTCTATGTATCTATTTCTCTGTCCATATCTCTCTCTCTATGTATCTATTTCTCTGTCCATATCTCTCTCTCTATGTATCTATTTCTCTGTCCATATCTCTCTCTCTATGCATCTATTTCTCTGTCCATATCTGTCTCTCTATGCATCTATTTCTCTGTCCATATCTCTCTCTATGCATCTATTTCTCTCTCTCTATGTATCTATTTCTCTCTCTCTATGCATCTATTTCTCTGTCCATATCTCTCTCTCTATGCATCTATTTCTCTCTCTCTATGCATCTATTTCTCTGTCCATATCTCTCTCTCTATGCATCTATTTCTCTCTCTCTATGCATCTATTTCTCTGTCCATATCTCTCTCTCTATGCATCTATTTCTCTGTCCATATCTCTCTCTATGCATCTATTTCTCTGTCCATATCTCTCTCTCTATGTATCTATTTCTCTGTCCATATCTCTCTCTCTATGGATCTATTTCTCTCTCTCTATGTATCTATTTCTCTGTCCATATCTCTCTCTCTATGCATCTATTTCTCTGTCCATATCTCTCTCTCTATGCATCTATTTCTCTGTCCATAATATCTCTCTCTATGCATCTATTTCTCTGTCCATCTCTCTCTCTATGTATCTATTTCTCTGTCCATATCTCTCTCTCTATGGATCTATTTCTCTCTCTCTATGCATCTATTTCTCTGTCCATCTCTCTCTCTCTATGCATCTATTTCTCTCTCTCTATGCATCTATTTCTCTGTCCATCTCTCTCTCTCTATGCATCTATTTCTCTGTCCATATCTCTCTCTCTATGCATCTATTTCTCTCTCTCTGTGCATCTATTTCTCTGTCCATATCTCTCTCTCTATGCATCTATTTCTCTCTCTCTCTATGCATCTATTTCTCTGTCCATATCTCTCTCTCTATGCATCTATTTCTCTATGTATCTATTTCTCTGTCCATATTTCTCTCTCTATGCATCTATTTCTTTCTCTCTATGTATCTATTTATCTGTCCATATCTCTATGTATCTATTTCTCTGTCCATATCTCTCTCTCTATGCATCTATTTCTCTGTCCATATCTCTCTCTCTATGCATCTATTTCTCTCTCTCTCTATGCATCTATTTCTCTGTCCATCTCTCTCTCTCTATGCATCTATTTCTCTGTCCATATCTCTCTCTCTATGCATCTATTTCTCTCTCTCTGTGCATCTATTTCTCTGTCCATATCTCTCTCTCTATGCATCTATTTCTCTCTCTCTATGCATCTATTTCTCTGTCCATCTCTCTCTCTCTATGCATCTATTTCTCTGTCCATATCTCTCTCTCTATGCATCTATTTCTCTGTCCATATCTCTCTCTATGCATCTATTTCTCTCTCTCTATGTATCTATTTCTCTTCTCTATGCATCTATTTCTCTCTCTCTATGCATCTATTTCTCTGTCCATATCTCTCTCTCTATGTATCTATTTCTCTGTCCATATCTCTCTCTCTATGCATCTATTTCTCTGTCCATATCTGTCTCTCTATGCATCTATTCTCTCTCTCTATGTATCTATTCTCTTTCTCTATGCATCTATTTCTCTCTCTCTATGCATCTATTTCTCTGTCCATATCTCTCTCTCTATGTATCTATTTCTCTGTCCATATCTCTCTCTCTATGTATCTATTTCTCTGTCCATATCTCTCTCTCTATGTATCTATTTCTCTGTCCATATCTCTCTCTATGCATCTATTTCTCTCTCTCTATGTATCTATTTCTCTCTCTCTATGCATCTATTTCTCTCTCTCTATGCATCTATTTCTCTGTCCATATCTCTCTCTCTCTGTATCTATTTCTCTGTCCATATCTCTCTCTCTATGCATCTATTTCTCTCTCTCTATGTATCCATATCTGTCTCTCTATGCATCTATTTCTCTGTCCATATCTCTCTCTCTATGCATCTATTTCTCTCTCTCTATGTATCTATTTCTCTGTCCATATTTCTCTCTCTATGCATCTATTTCTTTCTCTCTATGTATTTATTTCTCTGTCCATATCTCTATGTATCTATTTCTCTGTCCATATCTCTCTCTCTATGCATCTATTTCTCTGTCCATATCTCTCTCTCTATGCATCTATTTCTCTCTCTCTATGCATCTATTTCTCTGTCCATCTCTCTCTCTCTATGCATCTATTTCTCTGTCCATATCTCTCTCTCTATGCATCTATTTCTCTCTCTCTGTGCATCTATTTCTCTGTCCATATCTCTCTCTCTATGCATCTATTTCTCTCTCTCTCTATGCATCTATTTCTCTGTCCATCTCTCTCTCTCTATGCATCTATTTCTCTGTCCATATCTCTCTCTCTATGCATCTATTTCTCTGTCCATATCTCTCTCTATGCATCTATTTCTCTCTCTCTATGTATCTATTTCTCTTTCTCTATGCATCTATTTCTCTCTCTCTATGCATCTATTTCTCTCTCTCTATGCATCTATTTCTCTGTCCATATCTCTCTCTCTATGTATCTATTTCTCTGTCCATATCTCTCTCTCTATGCATCTATTCTCTCTTCCATATCTGTCTCTCTATGCATCTATTTCTCTCTCTCTAGTATCTATTTCTCTTTCTCTATGCATCTATTTCTCTCTCTCTATGCATCTATTTCTCTGTCCATATCTCTCTCTCTATGTATCTATTTCTCTGTCCATATCTCTCTCTCTATGTATCTATTCTCTGTCCATATCTCTCTCTCTATGTATCTATTTCTCTGTCCATATCTCTCTCTCTATGCATCTATTTCTCTCTCTCTATGTATCTATTTCTCTCTCTCTATGCATCTATTTCTCTGTCCATATCTCTCTCTCTATGCATCTATTTCTCTGTCCATATCTCTCTCTCTATGCATCTATTTCTCTCTCTCTATGCATCTATTTCTCTGTCCATATCTCTCTCTCTATGCATCTATTTCTCTGTCCATATCTCTCTCTATGCATCTATTTCTCTGTCCATATCTCTCTCTCTATGTATCTATTTCTCTGTCCATATCTCTCTCTCTATGGATCTATTTCTCTCTCTCTATGTATCTATTTCTCTGTCCATATCTCTCTCTATATGCATCTATTTCTCTGTCCATATCTCTCTCTATATGCATCTATTTCTCTGTCCATATCTCTCTCTATGCATCTATTTCTCTGTCCATCTCTCTCTCTATGTATCTATTTCTCTGTCCATATCTCTCTCTCTATGGATCTATTTCTCTCTCTATATGCATCTATTTCTCTTGTCCATATCTCTCTCTATATGCATCTATTTCTCTGTCCATATCTCTCTCTATGCATCTATTTCTCTGTCCATCTCTCTCTCTATGTATCTATTTCTCTGTCCATATCTCTCTCTCTATGGATCTATTTCTCTCTCTCTATGCATCTATTTCTCTGTCCATCTCTCTCTCTCTATGCATCTATTTCTCTCTCTCTATGCATCTATTTCTCTGTCCATCTCTCTCTCTCTATGCATCTATTTCTCTGTCCATATCTCTCTCTCTATGCATCTATTTCTCTCTCTCTGTGCATCTATTTCTCTGTCCATATCTCTCTCTCTATGCATCTATTTCTCTCTCTCTCTCTAATGCATCTATTTCTCTGTCCATATCTCCTCTCTATGCATCTATTTCTCTATGTATCTATTTCTCTGTCCATATTTCTCTCTCTATGCATCTATTTCTTTCTCTCTATGTATCTTATTTATCTGTCCATATCTCTATGTTCTATTTCTCTTGTCCATATCCTCTCTCTATGCATCTATTTCTCTGTCCATATCTCTCCTCTCTATGCATCTATTTCTCTCTCTCTCTATGGCATATTTCTCTGTCCCATCTCTCTCTCTCTATGCATCTATTTCTCTGTCCAGATCTCTCTCTCTATGCATCCTCTATTTCTCCTCTCTGTGTGCATCTATTTCTCTGTCCATATCTCTCTCTCTATGCATCTATTTCTCTCTCTCTATGCATCTATTTCTCTGTCCATCTCTCTCTCTCTATGCAGCTATTTCTCTGTCCATATCTCTCTCTCTATGCACTATTTCTCTGTCCATATCTCTCTCTATGCATCTATTTCTCTCTCTCTATGTATTAGCTATTTCTCTTTCTCTATGCCTCTATTTTCCTCTCTCTATGCATTATTTCTCTGTCCTATCTCTCTCTCTATGTATCTATTTCTCTGTCCATATCTCTCTCTCTAATGGGCATCTATTTCTCTGTCCATATCTGTCTCTCTATGCATCTATTCTCTCCTCTATGTATCTATTGCTCTTTCTCTATGCATCTATTTCTCTCCTCTCTATGCACTATTTCTCTGTCCATATCTCTCTCTCTATGTATCTATTCTCTGTCCATATCTCTCTCTCTATGTATCTATTTCTCTGTCCATATCTCTCTCTCTATGTATCTATTTCTCTGTCCATATCTCTCTCTAATGCAATCTATTCTCTCTCTCTAATGTATCTATTTCTCTCTCTCTAATGCATCTATTTCTCTCTCTCTATGCATCTATTTCTCTGTCCATATCTTCTCTCTCTCTGTATCTATTCTCTGTCCATATCTCTCTCTCTATGCATCTAGTTCTCTCTCTCTATGTATCCATATCTGTCTCTCTATGCATCTATTTCTCTGTCCATATCTCTCTCTCTATGCATCTATTTCTCTCTCTCTATGTATCTATTTCTCTGTCCATATTTCTCTCTCTATGCATCTATTTCTTTCTCTCTATGTATTTATTTCTCTGTCCATATCTCTATGTATCTATTTCTCTGTCCATATCTCTCTCTCTATGCATCTATTTCTCTGTCCATATCTCTCTCTCTAATGCATCTATTTCTCTCTCTCTATGCATCTATTTCTCTGTCCATCTCTCTCTCTCTATGCATCTATTTCTCTGTCCATATCTCTCTCTCTATGCATCTATTTCTCTCTCTCTGTGCATCTATTTCTCTGTCCATATCTCTCTCTCTATGCATCTATTTCTCTCTCTCTCTCTCTATGCATCTATTTCTCTGTCCATCTCTCTCTCTCTGCATCTATTTCTCTGTCCATATCTCTCTCTCTATGCATCTATTTCTCTGTCCATATCTCTCTCTATGCATCTATTTCTCTCTCTCTATGTATCTATTTCTCTTTCTCTATGCATCTATTTCTCTCTCTCTATGCATCTATTTCTCTGTCCATATCTCTCTCTCTATGTATCTATTTCTCTGTCCATATCTCTCTCTCTATGCATCTATTTCTCTGTCCATATCTGTCTCTCTATGCATCTATTTCTCTCTCTCTATGTATCTATTTCTCTTTCTCTATGCATCTATTTCTCTCTCTCTATGCATCTATTTCTCTGTCCATATCTCTCTCTCTATGTATCTATTTCTCTGTCCATATCTCTCTCTCTATGTATCTATTTCTCTGTCCATATCTCTCTCTCTATGTATCTATTTCTCTGTCCATATCTCTCTCTCTATGCATCTATTTCTCTCTCTCTATGTATCTATTTCTCTCTCTCTATGCATCTATTCTCTGTCCATATCTCTCTCTCTATGCATCTATTTCTCTGTCATATCTCCTCTCTATCATCTATTCTCTCTCTTATGCATCTATTTCTCTGTCCATATCTCTCTCTCTCTATGCATCTATTTCTCTGTCCATATCTCTCTCTATGCATCTATTTCTCTGTCCATATCTCTCTCTATGTATCTATTTCTCTGTCCATATCTCTCTCTATGGATCTATTTCTCTCTCTCTATGTATCTATTTCTCTGTCCATATCTCTCTCTATATGCATCTATTCTCTGTCCATATCTCTCTCTATATGCATCTATTTCTCTGTCCATATCTCTCCTATGCATCTATTTCTCTGTCCATCTCTCTCTCTATGTATCTATTCTCTGTCCATATCTCTCTCTCTATGGATCTATTTCTCTCTCTCTATGCATCTATTTCTCTGTCCATCTCTCTCTCTCTATGCATCTATTTCTCTGTCCATATCTCTCTCTCTATGCATCTATTTCTCTGTCCATATCTCTCTCTATGCATCTATTTCTCTCTCTCTATCTTGTATCTATTTCTCTCTCTCTATGCATCTATTTCTCTCTCTCTATGCATCTATTTCTCTGTCCATATCTCTCTCTTATGTATCTATTTCTCTGTCCATATCTCTCTCTCTATGCATCTATTTCTCTTCTCTCTATGTATCCATATCTGTCTCTCTATGCATCTATTTCTCTCTCTCTATGTATCTATTTCTCTGTCCCTATCTCTCTCTCTATGTATCTATTCTCTGTCCATATCTCTCTCTCTCTATGCATCTATTTCTCTGTCCATATCTGTCTCTCTATGCATCTATTTCTCTCTCTATGCATCTATTTCTCTGTCCATATCTCTCTCTCTATGCATCTATTTCTCTGTCCATATCTCTCTCTCTATGGATCTATTTCTCTCTCTCATGTATCTTATTCTTGTCCATATCTCTCTCTCTATGTATCTATTTCTCTGTCCATATCTCTCTCTCTATGTATATATTTCTCTGTCCATATCTCTCTCTCTATGCATCTATTCTCTCTCTCTATGTATCTATTTCTCTCTCTCTATGCATCTATTTCTCTGTCCATATCTCTCTCTCTATGCATCTATTCTCTGTCAATATCTCTCTCTATGCATCTATTTCTCTCTCTCTATGAATCTATTTCTCTGTCCATATCTCTCTCTCTATGCATCTATTTCTCTGTCCATATCTCTCTCTATGCATCTATTTCTCTGTCCATATCTCTCTCTCTATGTATCTATTTCTCTGTCCATATCTCTCTCTATGGATCTATTCTCTCTCTCTATGGATCTATTTCTCTGTCCATATCTCTCTCTATATGCATCTATTTCTCTGTCCATATCTCTCTCTATATGCATCTATTTCTCTGTCCATATCTCTCTATGCATCTATTTCTCTGTCCATCTCTCTCTATGTATCTATTTCTCTGTCCATATCTCTCTCTCTATGGATCTATTTCTCTCTCTCTATGCATCTATTTCTCTGTCCATCTCTCCTCTCTCTATGCATCTATTTCTCTGTCCATATCTCTCTCTCTATGCATCTATTTCTCTGTCCATATCTCTCTCTATGCATCTATTTCTCTCTCTCATGTATCTATTTCTCTCTCTATGCATCTATTTCTCTCTCTCTATGCATCTATTTCTCTGTCCATATCTCTCTCTCTATGTATCTATTTCTCTGTCCATATCTCTCTCTCTATGCATCTATTTCTCTCTCTCTATGTATCCATATCTGTCTCTCTATGCATCTATTTCTCTCTCTCTATGTATCTATCTCTGTCCCTATCTCTCTCTCTATGTATCTATTTCTCTGTCCATATCTCTCTCTCTATGCATCTATTTCTCTGTCCATATCTGTCTCTCTATGATCTATTCTCTCTCTCTATGCATCTATTTCTCTGTCCATATCTCTCTCTCTATGCATCTATTTCTCTGTCCATATCTCTTCTCTATGGATCTATTTCTCTCTCTCTATGCATCTATTTCTCTGTCCATCTCTCTCTCTCTATGCATCTATTTCTGTCCATATCTCTCTCTCTATGCATCTATTTCTCTGTCCATATCTCTCTATGCATCTTTTCTCTCTCTCTATGTATCTATTTCTCTCTCTCTATGCATCTATTTCTCTCTTCTATGCATCTATTTCTCTCTCTCTATGCATCTATTTCTCTGTCCATATCTCTCTTCTATGTCTTTCTCTGTCCATATTCTCCTCTCTATGCATCTATTTCTCTCTCTTATGCATCTATTTCTCTGTCCATCTCTCTCCTCTATGCATCTATTTCTCTGTCCATATCTCTCTCTCTATGCATCTATTTCTCTGTCCATATCTCTTCTATGCATCTATTCTTCTCTCTCTCTATGTATCTATTTCTCTTTCTCTATGCATCTATTCTCTCTCTTAGCATCTATTTCTCTGTCCATATCTCTCTCTATGTATCTATTCTCTGTCCATACTCTCTCTCTATGCATCTATTTCTCTGTCCATAACTGTCTCTCTATGCATCTATTTCTCTCTCTCTATGTATCTATTTCTCTTTCTCTATGCATCTATTCTCTCTCTCTATGCATCTATTTCTCTGTCCATATCTCTCTCTCTATGTATCTATTTCTCTGTCCATATCTCTCTCTCTATGTATCTATTTCTCTGTCCATATCTCTCTCTCTATGTATCTATTTCTCTGTCCATATCTCTCTCTATGCATCTATTTCTCTCTCTCTATGTATCTATTCTCTCTCTCTATGATCTATTTCTCTCTTCTATGCATCTATTTCTCTGTCCATATCTCTATCTCTCTGTATCTATTTCTCTGTCCATATCTCTCTCTCTATGCATCTATTTCTCTCTCTCTATGTATCCATATCTGTCTCTATATGCATCTATTCTCTGTCCATATCTCTCTCTCTATGCATCTATTTCTCTCTCTCTATGTATCTATTCTCTGTCCATATTTCTCTCTCTATGCATCTATTTCTTTCTCTCTATGTATTTATTTCTCTGTCCATATCTCTATGTATCTATTTCTCTGTCCATATCTCTCTCTCTATGCATCTATTTCTCTGTCCATATCTCTCTCTCTATGCATCTATTCTCTCTCTCTATGCATCTATTTCTGTCATCTCTCTCTCTCTATGCATCTATTTCTCTGTCCATATCTCTCTCTCTATGCATCTATTTCTCTCTCTCTGTGCATCTATTTCTCTGTCCATATCTCTCTCTCTATGCATCTATTCTCTCTCTCTCTATGCATCTATTTCTCTGTCCATCTCTCTCTCTCTATGCATCTATTTCTCTGTCCATATCTCTCTCTCTATGCATCTATTCTCTGTCCCATATCTCTCTCTATGCATCTATTTCTCTCTCTCTATGTATCTATTTCTCTTTCTCTATGCATCTATTCTCTCTCTCTATGCATCTATTTCTCTGTCCATATCTCTCTTCTATGTATCTATTTCTCTGTCCATATCTCTCTCTCTATGATCTATTTCTCTGTCCATATCTGTCTCTCTATGCATCTATTTCTCTCTCTCTATGTATCTATTTCTCTTTCTCTATGCATCTATTTCTCTCTCTCTATGTATCTATTTCTCTTTCTCTATGCATCTATTTCTCTCTCTCTATGTATCTATTTCTCTGTCCATATCTCTCTCTCTATGTATCTATTCTCTGTCCATATCTCTCTCTTTGTATCTATTTCTTGTCCATATCTCTCTCTCTATGTATCTATTTCTCTGTCCATATCTCTCTCTCTATGTATCTATTTCTCTGTCCATATCTCTCTCTATGCATCTATTTCTCTCTCTTATGTATCTATTTCTCTCTATTAGCATCTATTTCTCTCTCTATGCATCTATTCTCTGTCCATATCTCTCTCTCTATGCATCTATTTCTCTCTCTCTATGTATCCATATCTGTCTCTCTATGCATCTATTTTCTCTGTCCATATCTCTCTCTCTATGCATCTATTTCTCTCTCTCTATGTATCTATTTCTCTGTCCATTTCTCTCTATGTCATTATTTTCTTTCTCTCTATGTATTTATTTTCTGTCCATATCTCTATGTATCTATTTCTCTGTCCATATCTCTCTCTCTATGCATCTATTTCTCTGTCCATATCTCTCTCTCTATGCAATATATCTCTCTCTCTATGCATCTATTTTCTCTGTCCATCTCTCTCTCTCTATGCATCTATTTCTCTGTCCATATCTCTTCTCTCTATGCATCTATTTCTCTCTCTCTGTGCATCTATTTTCTGTCCATATCTCTCTCTCTATGCATCTATTTCTCTCACTCTCTATGCATCTATTTCTCTGTCCATCTCTCTCTCTCTATGCATCTATTTCTCTGTCCATATCTCTCTCTCTATGCATCTATTTCTCTGTCCATATCTCTCTCTATGCATCTATTTCTCTCTCTATGTATCTATTTCTTTTCTCTATGCATCTATTT
>NW_022263980.1:0-38185 GCF_002021735.2 Oncorhynchus kisutch
AGAGAAGAGAGAAGATGAGAAGAGAGAAAGAGAGAAGAGGAGAGAGAGAAGAGAGAGAGAGAGAGAGAGAGAGAGAGAGTTGTCATTATTCCTTAACAATGTCAGAGGAAAATGAAAAGCAGCTGATTGTTATGAGAACCAGAGAGACTAGTCATCTCTCTCTCTCTATGTTAAACTACTCTGACAGAAATAACTAGACATGATTAGAGTTACACTACAGATAACACTATATCACATGGAAAGCCCTGCTACAGCAGCCTCAATATCTAACAGACTCAGAGTGGTGTGAACAGGAAGAACACTAACTGGCTGACATATAATAATATTCACCAGAAAGAGTTCTCTGAATGACTGTCAATGTTTAATCACCATTGAGAGCTGACCCTGATTTAACCCATCAATCATATGATAACTATTTTGCTACAGTCTGTTAAGAATGAATAAAGAGCTTGACTTCACGACGCTGAGGGGTCCCACTGTCTGTCACTGCATATGTGAGAGGGTTGCCTGCGGCGGTATGTGTGTGTGTGTGCGTGTGCGTGTGTGTGTGTGCATATGTGAGGGACCCGCGGCGGTGTGTGTGTGTGTGTATGTTTCTGTGTGTGTTTGCGGCGATGTGGGCAGCGGTGTGTGTGTGTGTGTGTGTGTGTGTGGGCTCGACGCCTCAGGCTGTTAACTACATATGACAGGGGTCCTGTCCACCACGATGAGAGGCAGCCGGCCGTGACAGTGGGAATGACACCAATTACCCTCTGTAATTACACCTCTCAACAGACCACTAATGCTGCTCTCAGACCTGCCATGCATAACACCTGTCAACAGACCACTAATACTTCTCTCAGACCTGCCATGCATAACACCTCTCAACAGACCACTAATACTGCTCTCAGACCTGCCATGCATAACACCTCTCAACAGACCACTAATACTGCTCTCAGACCTGCCATGCATAACACCTCTCAACAGCCACATCCCTGTCTGAGCCCGAACACTGGTTCCAGACCTGTCATTAGAGTAGTGTAGCCCAGTGTTTGGTTCAGGTTTAGAAGAAGTGACTGCTAAATGCTAACTTCTGTTCGTATAAGCTGGTTAGCATAGCTAACGTACAGATATCGGTGATGGTAATCAAATTCGTTTTTTAACTGTAATGCAGCTGATTGGTGACGATGACATGAACATGTGTTGGGGTCGACCTCCATACCAGCATTATACTCTGATCTTCACCTCAACATAGTGTCAAATACACATATAACCAATCAGCTAAATGTAGGATCATGTTGCTGGGGGGAAATGAGGAGACTTGAGATCTTTCCTCACGGCCTTTCCCCAGGCGTTTCCATGACAATTCCATTGTTTTGGTCGAGTTCGCTTGACCTCTTTACCGCATCTATGGAGTTTTCACTCAACTGACCATTAAATTCATCTTTATCAATTAGGAATTAGAACACTTTAATTTAACAGTGTAATTTAACAGGATCTATATGAAAATAACTAAGTTAAGTTTCTGTTGTATTGAAGGCAGCTCACCCACCCAAGTAGAGAACACCTGATGCATAAAACAAAGATCTGTAAAAAGTGTATTGTGTTGTTTTCACCTTCCTGCTGCTAAGGCTGTCAGTGGAGCTTCCTTCAGATGAACATTCATTATGAAACTCCTGACAGCTCCCTTAAACACTGGCACTACACACACATGCACACACACACACACACACACACACACACAGTGAGAGATACACACACAGACATAAACACACACACACACACACACACGCGCGCGCGCATCACACATATTGGTGAATAGATAGAGACAAACAGAGAGAGACACACAGACACACACAGACACACACACACACACACACACAGTGAGAGATACACACACAGACATAAACACACACACACACACACAGTGAGAGATACACACACACACACACACACAGTGAGAGATACACACACAGACATAAACACACACACACACACACACACACAGTGAGAAATACACACACAGACATAAACACACACACACACACACGCGCGCGCATCACACATATTGGTGAATAGATAGAGACAAACAGAGAGAGACACACACACATAAACATACACACATATAAACACACACATACAGAAAGAGAGAGAGAGACACACAGACACACACACACACACACACACACACACACACACACACAGAAAGACACACACATAGACACACAGAGACACACACACCTCTTGTCAGTCACCAGCTACCTTAAAGCAGTGATACTAGACCGGTCTCCTCTCTACTAGATGCTCTAGTCTGGACACCAGTCTCCTCTCTACTAGATGCTCTAGTCTGGACACTGGTCTCCTCTCTACTAGATGCTCTAGTCTGAACACCGGTCTCCTCTCTACTAGACTGCTCTAGTCTGGACACCAGTCTCCTCTCTACTAGATGCTCTAGTCTGGACCCCAGTCTCCTCTCTACAAGACTGCTCTAGTCTGGACCCCAGTCTCCTCTCTACAAGACTGCTCTAGTCTGGACACCAGTCTCCTCTCTACAAGATTGCTCTAGTCTGGACCCCAGTCTCCTCTCTACTAGACTGCTCTAGTCTGGACACTGGTCTCCTCTCTACTAGATGCTCTAGTCTGGACACTGGTCTCCTCTCTACTAGATGCTCTAGTCTGGACACCAGTCTCCTCTCTACTAGACTGCTCTAGTCTGGACACCAGTCTCCTCTCTACTAGACTGCTCTAGTCTGGACACTGGTCTCCTCTCTACTAGATGCTCTAGTCTGGACACCGGTCTCCTCTCTACTAGACTGCTCTAGTCTGGACCCCAGTCTCCTCTCTACTAGACTGCTCTAGTCTGGACCCCAGTCTCCTCTCTACTAGATGCTCTAGTCTAGACACTGGTCTCCTCTCTACTAGACTGCTCTAGTCTGCACATTAGTCTCCTCTCTACTAGACTGCTCTAGTCTGGACACTGGTCTCCTCTCTACTAGACTGCTCTAGTCTGGACACTGGTCTCCTCTCTACTAGATGCTCTAGTCTAGACACTGGTCTCCTCTCTACTAGATGCTCTAGTCTGAACACCGGTCTCCTCTCTACTAGACTGATCTAGTCTGGACACTGGTCTCCTCTCTACTAGACTGCTCTAGTCTGGACACCAGTCTCCTCTCTACTAGACTGCTCTAGTCTGGACACTGGTCTCCTCTCTACTAGATGCTCTAGTCTGGACACCGGTCTCCTCTCTACTAGACTGCTCTAGTCTGGACCCCAGTCTCCTCTCTACTAGACTGCTCTAGTCTGGACCCCAGTCTCCTCTCTACTAGATGCTCTAGTCTAGACACTGGTCTCCTCTCTACTAGACTGCTCTAGTCTGCACATTAGTCTCCTCTCTACTAGACTGCTCTAGTCTGGACACTGGTCTCCTCTCTACTAGACTGCTCTAGTCTGGACACTGGTCTCCTCTCTACTAGACTGCTCTAGTCTGGACACCAGTCTCCTCTCTACTAGATGCTCTAGTCTGGACACTGGTCTCCTCTCTACTAGATGCTCTAGTCTAGACACTGGTCTCCTCTCTACTAGATGCTCTAGTCTGAACACCGGTCTCCTCTCTACTAGACTGCTCTAGTCTGGACACTGGTCTCCTCTCTACTAGACTGCTCTAGTCTGGACACCAGTCTCCTCTCTACTAGATGCTCTAGTCTGGACACTGGTCTCCTCTCTACTAGACTGCTCTAGTCTGAACACCGGTCTCCTCTCTACTAGATGCTCTAGTCTGCACATTAGTCTCCTCTCTACCTGATGCTCTAGTCTGGACACCGGTCTCCTCTCTGATTTAGACATCAACTATTTGGCAATGTTTCAAATTATGGATCAAATTAATCACAGTCAGTCCATAAATATTATACAATAAGAGTCATTTAGAAACTAGAATCTAGTGTTCTGCCACTGCTGTAAACACTGCGTCAACTAATATTATACAATAAGAGTCATTTAGAAACAAGAATCTAGTGTTCTGCCACTGCTGTAAACACTGGGTCATAAATATTATACAATAAGAGTCATTTAGAAACTAGAATCTAGTCTTCTGCCACTGCTGTAAACACTGGGTCAACTAATATTATACAATAAGAGTCATTTAGAAACTAGAATCTAGTGTTCTGCCACTGCTGTAAACACTGGGTCATTAATATTATACAATAAGAGTCATTTAGAAACTAGAATCTAGTGTTCTGTCACTGCTGTAAACACTGGGTCATAAATATTATACAATAAGAGTCATTTAGAAACTAGAATCTAGTGTTCTGCCACTGCTGTAAACACTGGGTCAACTAATATTATACAATAAGAGTCATTTAGAAACTAGAATCTAGTGTTCTGTCACTGCTGTAAACACTGGGTCAACTAATATTATACAATAAGAGTCATTTAGAAACAAGAATCTAGTGTTCTGTCACTGCTGTAAACACTGGGTCATTAATATTATACAATAAGAGTCATTTAGAAACTAGAATCTAGTGTTCTGTCACTGCTGTAAACACTGGGTCATTAATATTGCCAGAGCGTAGTGGCTAAAATATGAATTGTATTGTGCGAGCTGTGATAAGACGAATAAATCATTTCAATGCTAATGTTTTCCTGGTTCTTGGACGATGTAATCTACCAGCCCCTGCCACTTTGGCTGATGTAATTACAAGGATAGACAAGTAGCTCCAATCATTAAAACATTGCTGTTTATCTATCATTTCACTGGGGAGAATATAAATGGCTTCTCATTGTGAGAGGAGAGGAGAGGAGAGGAGAGGAGAGGAGAGGAGAGGAGAGGAGGGGAGGGGAGAGGAGAGGAGAGGAGAGGAGAGGAGAGGAGAGGAGAGGAGAGGAGAGGAGAGGAGAGGAGAGGAGAGGAGAGGAGAGGAGAGGAGAGGAGAGGAGAGGAGAGGAGAGGAGAGGAGAGGAGAGGAGAGGAGAGGAGAGGAGAGGAGAGGAGAGGAGAGGAGAGGAGAAACCTGGTGGCATTATACACATATCAACTGTTCAGCTATTTATAATGTTGTGGCTGGAAACTAACAGTTTGACTCATGGACACCAGTCTCCACACAATATCTAATGGATTCATGGCATTTCACTGAATCCTGGAACTAAATGTAATGAGCCAAAGGCACAACGGGGCTTCTATGTGAGGACACATTCAGTATCTAGAGAGTGCAAAGCTTTAGGATTAGGCTGGTCCCAGATCTGTAGCTATGTGACATAGCCAACTCTTCTCTCTATGTTATAGCCTAGTCAATAGATTTTTTTTCTCACCCATCTACACACAATACCTCATAATGACATCACAATACCTCATAATGACATCACAACACCTCATAATGACATCACAACACCTCATAATGACATCACAATACCTCATAATGACATCACAACACCTCATAATGACATCACAATACCTCATAATGACATCACAATACCTCATAATGACATCACAACACCTCATAATGACATCACAATACCTCATAATGACATCACAACACCTCATAATGACATCACAACACCTCATAATGACATCACAATACCTCATAATGACATCACAACACCTCATAATGACATCACAATACCTCATAATGACATCACAACACCTCATAATGACAAAGTGAAAACATGTTTTTAGACATTTTTGCAAATGTATTGATAATGAAATAGAGAAATATCTCATTTACATAAGTATTCACACCCTGAGTCAATCAATACATGTTAGAATCACCTTTGGCAGTGATTACAGCTGTGAGTCTTTCTGGGTAGGTCTTTAAAGAGCTTTGCACATCTGGATTGTACAATATTTGCACATTCTTCAAGCTCTGTCAAGTTGGTTGTTGATCATTGCTAGACAGACATTTTCAAGTCGATTTAAGTCAAAATTGTAACTAGCCCACTCAGGAACATTCGTCTTGATAAGCAACTCCAGTGTATATTTGGCCTTGTGATTTAGGTTATTGTCCTGCTGAAAGGTGAATTTATCTCCCAGTGTCTGGTGGGAAGCAGACTGAACCAGTTTTTCCTCTAGGATTTTGCCTGTGCTTAGCTCTATTCCATTAATTTTATCCCCCCAAAAAACTTGCTAGTCCTTGCCGATGACAAGCATAACCATACATTTGACATGGGTATGGGTATTTAACATGATGCTGCCAACGCCATGTCTGAAAATATGAAGAGTTGTCACGCCCTGGTCGAAGTATTTTGTATTTATCTTCATGTATTGGGTCAGGCCAGGGTGTGGCATGGGTTTTTTGTAATTGTGGTGTGTTTGTCTTGGGGTTTTGGTGGTGGTATTGGGATTGTAGCTTAGTGGGTTATCTAGCAAAGTCTATGGCTGTCTGGAGTGGTTCTCAATCAGAGGCAGGTGTTTATCGTTGTCTCTGATTGGGAACCATATTTAGGCAGCCATATTCTTTGAGTTTGTCGTGGGTGATTGTCCTTAGTGTCTTTGTTCCTGTCACTGTGTTAGTTGACAAGTATAGGCTGTTTCGGTTTTCACATTACGTTTTTTGTGTTTGTGTTATTTCGTGTTTACGTTTGTTTGATTAAAAATGGATCGCAATCTACACGCTGCGTTTTGGTCCGACTCTCCTTCACCACTAGAAAACCGTAACAAGAGTGGTACTCGGTGATGTGTTGTGTTGGAATTTCCCTAAGCATAACACTGTATTCAGAACATAAAGTTAATTTCTTTGCCACAGTTTTACTTTAGTGCCTTACTGCAAACAGGATGCATGTTTTGGAATATTTTTAGTCTGTACAGGATTCCTTCTTTTTCAGTCTGTCATTAGGTCAATATTGTGGAGTAACTACAATGTTGTTGATCCATCTTCATTTTTCACAGCCATTCTGTAACTGTTTTAAAGTCACCATTGGCCTCATGGTGAATTCCCTTTGCAGTTTCCTTCCTCTCCGGGAACTGAGTTAGGAAGGACGCCTGTATCTTTGTTGTGAGCGGGTGTATTGTTTCACCATTAATAACTTCACCATACACAGAATAGTAAAGTGATGTGGTACTGTACGAAACATTTACAATTGAGAGAACCATCAAATCGACAGGTTGTGTTAGCAGAACAATTGGATTTTCAAAGAGATAACTATGAGGGATACAGCCAAGAGATGAGATACCAAATGAAACAACTTTTAAATGTTAACATCATCATAGCCCCTATGCTATTCAGTTGCCTGAGGAAGCAATGCTATTCCCAGAGGCATATGTGGGCATTGTAAACGTGGACAAGACAAGTCTCCACAGTCACAACATCCCACAGCATCGACCAAATTATAACAACATATGTGAACAAACAAATGTGTTATAAAATATCTAAATAGGAACACCGGAACATTTTGTCCCAGCAATGATTAGTGCAATGTGGAAATGTGTCTTTGGCCTAGTCTTTCCTGTTGGCTTCACAGCATGATTTAGTAATGAAGTCACGATTAGTGCAATGTGGAAATGTGTCTTTGGCCTAGTCTTTCCTGTTGGCTTCACAGCATGATTTAGTAATGAAGTCACGATTAGTGCAATGTGGAAATGTGTCTTTGGCCTAGTCTTTCCTGTTGGCTTCACAGCATGATTTAGTAATGAAGTCACGATTAGTGCAATGTGGAAATGTGTCTTTGGCCTAGTCTTTCCTGTTGGCTTCACAGCATGATTTAGTAATGAAGTCACGATTAGTGCAATGTGGAAATGTGTCTTTGGCCTAGTCTTTCCTGTTGGCTTCACAGCATGATTTAGTAATGAAGTCACGATTAGTGCAATGTGGAAATGTGTCTTTGGTCTAGTCTTTCCTGTTGGCTTCACAGCATGATTTAGTAATGAAGTCACGATTAGTGCAATGTGGAAATGTGTCTTTGGCCTAGTCTTTCCTGTTGGCTTCACAGCATGATTTAGTAATGAAGTCACGATTAGTGCAATGTGGAAATGTGTCTTTGGCCTAGTCTTTCCTGTTGGCTTCACAGCATGATTTAGTAATGAAGTCACGATTAGTGCAATGTGGAAATGTGTCTTTGGCCTAGTCTTTCCTGTTGACTTCACAGCATGATTTAGTAATGAAGTCACGATTAGTGCAATGTGGAAATGTGTCTTTGGCCTAGTCTTTCCTGTTGGCTTCACAGCATGATTTAGTAATGAAGTCACGATTAGTGCAATGTGGAAATGTGTCTTTGGCCTAGTCTTTCCTGTTGGCTTCACAGCATGATTTAGTAATGAAGTCACAATTAGTGCAATGTGGAAATGTGTCTTTGGCCTAGTCTTTCCTGTTGGCTTCACAGCATGATTTAGTAATGAAGTCACGATTAGTGCAATGTGGAAATGTGTCTTTGGCCTAGTCTTTCCTGTTGGCTTCACAGCATGATTTAGTAATGAAGTCACGATTAGTGCAATGTGGAAATGTGTCTTTGGTCTAGTCTTTCCTGTTGGCTTCACAGCATGATTTAGTAATGAAGTCACGATTAGTGCAATGTGGAAATGTGTCTTTGGCCTAGTCTTTCCTGTTGGCTTCACAGCATGATTTAGTAATGAAGTCACGATTAGTGCAATGTGGAAATGTGTCTTTGGCCTAGTCTTTCCTGTTGGCTTCACAGCATGATTTAGTAATGAAGTCACGATTAGTGCAATGTGGAAATGTGTCTTTGGCCTAGTCTTTCCTGTTGACTTCACAGCATGATTTAGTAATGAAGTCACGATTAGTGCAATGTGGAAATGTGTCTTTGGCCTAGTCTTTCCTGTTGGCTTCACAGCATGATTTAGTAATGAAGTCACGATTAGTGCAATGTGGAAATGTGTCTTTGGCCTAGTCTTTCCTGTTGGCTTCACAGCATGATTTAGTAATGAAGTCACGATTAGTGCAATGTGGAAATGTGTCTTTGGCCTAGTCTTTCCTGTTGGCTTCACAGCATGATTTAGTAATGAAGTCACGATTAGTGCAATGTGGAAATGTGTCTTTGGCCTAGTCTTTCCTGTTGGCTTCACAGCATGATTTAGTACTGAAGTCACGATTAGTGCAATGTGGAAATGTGTCTTTGGCCTAGTCTTTCCTGTTGGCTTCACAGCATGATTTAGTAATGAAGTCACGATTAGTGCAATGTGGAAATGTGTCTTTGGCCTAGTCTTTCCTGTTGGCTTCACAGCATGATTTAGTAATGAAGTCACGATTAGTGCAATGTGGAAATGTGTCTTTGGCCTAGTCTTTCCTGTTGGCTTCACAGCATGATTTAGTAATGAAGTCACGATTAGTGCAATGTGGAAATGTGTCTTTGGCCTAGTCTTTCCTGTTGGCTTCACAGCATGATTTAGTAATGAATTCACGATTAGTGCAATGTGGAAATGTGTCTTTGGCCTAGTCTTTCCTGTTGGCTTCACAGCATGATTTAGTAATGAAGTCACGATTAGTGCAATGTGGAAATGTGTCTTTGGCCTAGTCTTTCCTGTTGGCTTCACAGCATGATTTAGTAATGAAGTCACGATTAGTGCAATGTGGAAATGTGTCTTTGGCCTAGTCTTTCCTGTTGGCTTCACAGCATGATTTAGTAATGAAGTCACGATTAGTGCAATGTGGAAATGTGTCTTTGGCCTAGTCTTTCCTGTTGGCTTCACAGCATGATTTAGTAATGAAGTCACGATTAGTGCAATGTGGAAATGTGTCTTTGGCCTAGTCTTTCCTGTTGGCTTCACAGCATGATTTAGTAATGAAGTCACGATTAGTGCAATGTGGAAATGTGTCTTTGGCCTAGTCTTTCCTGTTGGCTTCACAGCATGATTTAGTAATGAAGTCACGATTAGTGCAATGTGGAAATGTGTCTTTGGCCTAGTCTTTCCTGTTGGCTTCACAGCATGATTTAGTAATGAAGTCACGATTAGTGCAATGTGGAAATGTGTCTTTGGCCTAGTCTTTCCTGTTGACTTCACAGCATGATTTAGTAATGAAGTCACGATTAGTGCAATGTGGAAATGTGTCTTTGGCCTAGTCTTTCCTGTTGGCTTCACAGCATGATTTAGTAATGAAGTCACGATTAGTGCAATGTGGAAATGTGTCTTTGGCCTAGTCTTTCCTGTTGGCTTCACAGCATGATTTAGTAATGAAGTCACAATTAGTGCAATGTGGAAATGTGTCTTTGGCCTAGTCTTTCCTGTTGGCTTCACAGCATGATTTAGTAATGAAGTCACGATTAGTGCAATGTGGAAATGTGTCTTTGGCCTAGTCTTTCCTGTTGGCTTCACAGCATGATTTAGTAATGAAGTCACGATTAGTGCAATGTGGAAATGTGTCTTTGGTCTAGTCTTTCCTGTTGGCTTCACAGCATGATTTAGTAATGAAGTCACGATTAGTGCAATGTGGAAATGTGTCTTTGGCCTAGTCTTTCCTGTTGGCTTCACAGCATGATTTAGTAATGAAGTCACGATTAGTGCAATGTGGAAATGTGTCTTTGGCCTAGTCTTTCCTGTTGGCTTCACAGCATGATTTAGTAATGAAGTCACGATTAGTGCAATGTGGAAATGTGTCTTTGGCCTAGTCTTTCCTGTTGACTTCACAGCATGATTTAGTAATGAAGTCACGATTAGTGCAATGTGGAAATGTGTCTTTGGCCTAGTCTTTCCTGTTGGCTTCACAGCATGATTTAGTAATGAAGTCACGATTAGTGCAATGTGGAAATGTGTCTTTGGCCTAGTCTTTCCTGTTGGCTTCACAGCATGATTTAGTAATGAAGTCACGATTAGTGCAATGTGGAAATGTGTCTTTGGCCTAGTCTTTCCTGTTGGCTTCACAGCATGATTTAGTAATGAAGTCACGATTAGTGCAATGTGGAAATGTGTCTTTGGCCTAGTCTTTCCTGTTGGCTTCACAGCATGATTTAGTACTGAAGTCACGATTAGTGCAATGTGGAAATGTGTCTTTGGCCTAGTCTTTCCTGTTGGCTTCACAGCATGATTTAGTAATGAAGTCACGATTAGTGCAATGTGGAAATGTGTCTTTGGCCTAGTCTTTCCTGTTGGCTTCACAGCATGATTTAGTAATGAAGTCACGATTAGTGCAATGTGGAAATGTGTCTTTGGCCTAGTCTTTCCTGTTGGCTTCACAGCATGATTTAGTAATGAAGTCACGATTAGTGCAATGTGGAAATGTGTCTTTGGCCTAGTCTTTCCTGTTGGCTTCACAGCATGATTTAGTAATGAATTCACGATTAGTGCAATGTGGAAATGTGTCTTTGGCCTAGTCTTTCCTGTTGGCTTCACAGCATGATTTAGTAATGAAGTCACGATTAGTGCAATGTGGAAATGTGTCTTTGGCCTAGTCTTTCCTGTTGGCTTCACAGCATGATTTAGTAATGAAGTCACGATTAGTGCAATGTGGAAATGTGTCTTTGGCCTAGTCTTTCCTGTTGGCTTCACAGCATGATTTAGTAATGAAGTCACGATTAGTGCAATGTGGAAATGTGTCTTTGGCCTAGTCTTTCCTGTTGGCTTCACAGCATGATTTAGTAATGAAGTCACGATTAGTGCAATGTGGAAATGTGTCTTTGGCCTAGTCTTTCCTGTTGGCTTCACAGCATGATTTAGTAATGAAGTCACGATTAGTGCAATGTGGAAATGTGTCTTTGGCCTAGTCTTTCCTGTTGGCTTCACAGCATGATTTAGTAATGAAGTCACGATTAGTGCAATGTGGAAATGTGTCTTTGGCCTAGTCTTTCCTGTTGGCTTCACAGCATGATTTAGTAATGAAGTCACGATTAGTGCAATGTGGAAATGTGTCTTTGGCCTAGTCTTTCCTGTTGGCTTCACAGCATGATTTAGTAATGAAGTCACGATTAGTGCAATGTGGAAATGTGTCTTTGGCCTAGTCTTTCCTGTTGGCTTCACAGCATGATTTAGTAATGAAGTCACGATTAGTGCAATGTGGAAATGTGTCTTTGGCCTAGTCTTTCCTGTTGGCTTCACAGCATGATTTAGTAATGAAGTCACGATTAGTGCAATGTGGAAATGTGTCTTTGGCCTAGTCTTTCCTGTTGGCTTCACAGCATGATTTAGTAATGAAGTCACGATTAGTGCAATGTGGAAATGTGTCTTTGGCCTAGTCTTTCCTGTTGGCTTCACAGCATGATTTAGTACTGAAGTCACGATTAGTGCAATGTGGAAATGTGTCTTTGGCCTAGTCTTTCCTGTTGGCTTCACAGCATGATTTAGTAATGAAGTCACGATTAGTGCAATGTGGAAATGTGTCTTTGGCCTAGTCTTTCCTGTTGGCTTCACAGCATGATTTAGTAATGAAGTCACGATTAGTGCAATGTGGAAATGTGTCTTTGGCCTAGTCTTTCCTGTTGGCTTCACAGCATGATTTAGTAATGAAGTCACGATTAGTGCAATGTGGAAATGTGTCTTTGGCCTAGTCTTTCCTGTTGGCTTCACAGCATGATTTAGTAATGAAGTCACGATTAGTGCAATGTGGAAATGTGTCTTTGGCCTAGTCTTTCCTGTTGGCTTCACAGCATGATTTAGTAATGAAGTCACGATTAGTGCAATGTGGAAATGTGTCTTTGGCCTAGTCTTTCCTGTTGGCTTCACAGCATGATTTAGTAATGAAGTCACGATTAGTGCAATGTGGAAATGTGTCTTTGGCCTAGTCTTTCCTGTTGGCTTCACAGCATGATTTAGTAATGAAGTCACGATTAGTGCAATGTGGAAATGTGTCTTTGGCCTAGTCTTTCCTGTTGGCTTCACAGCATGATTTAGTAATGAAGTCACGATTAGTGCAATGTGGAAATGTGTCTTTGGCCTAGTCTTTCCTGTTGGCTTCACAGCATGATTTAGTAATGAAGTCACGATTAGTGCAATGTGGAAATGTGTCTTTGGCCTAGTCTTTCCTGTTGGCTTCACAGCATGATTTAGTAATGAAGTCACGATTAGTGCAATGTGGAAATGTGTCTTTGGCCTAGTCTTTCCTGTTGGCTTCACAGCATGATTTAGTAATGAAGTCACAGATTAGTGCAATGTGGAAATGTGTCTTTGGCCTAGTCTTTCCTGTTGGCTTCACAGCATGATTTAGTAATGAAGTCACGATTAGTGCAATGTGGAAATGTGTCTTTGGCCTAGTCTTTCCTGTTGGCTTCACAGCATGATTTAGTAATGAAGTCACGATTAGTGCAATGTGGAAATGTGTCTTTGGCCTAGTCTTTCCTGTTGGCTTCACAGCATGATTTAGTAATGAAGTCACGATTAGTGCAATGTGGAAATGTGTCTTTGGCCTAGTCTTTCCTGTTGGCTTCACAGCATGATTTAGTAATGAAGTCACGATTAGTGCAATGTGGAAATGTGTCTTTGGCCTAGTCTTTCCTGTTGGCTTCACAGCATGATTTAGTACTGAAGTCACGATTAGTGCAATGTGGAAATGTGTCTTTGGCCTAGTCTTTCCTGTTGGCTTCACAGCATGATTTAGTAATGAAGTCACGATTAGTGCAATGTGGAAATGTGTCTTTGGCCTAGTCTTTCCTGTTGGCTTCACAGCATGATTTAGTAATGAAGTCACGATTAGTGCAATGTGGAAATGTGTCTTTGGCCTAGTCTTTCCTGTTGGCTTCACAGCATGATTTAGTAATGAAGTCACGATTAGTGCAATGTGGAAATGTGTCTTTGGCCTAGTCTTTCCTGTTGGCTTCACAGCATGATTTAGTAATGAAGTCACGATTAGTGCAATGTGGAAATGTGTCTTTGGCCTAGTCTTTCCTGTTGGCTTCACAGCATGATTTAGTACTGAAGTCACGATTAGTGCAATGTGGAAATGTGTCTTTGGCCTAGTCTTTCCTGTTGGCTTCACAGCATGATTTAGTAATGAAGTCACGATTAGTGCAATGTGGAAATGTGTCTTTGGCCTAGTCTTTCCTGTTGGCTTCACAGCATGATTTAGTAATGAATTCACGATTAGTGCAATGTGGAAATGTGTCTTTGGCCTAGTCTTTCCTGTTGGCTTCACAGCATGATTTAGTAATGAAGTCACGATTAGTGCAATGTGGAAATGTGTCTTTGGCCTAGTCTTTCCTGTTGGCTTCACAGCATGATTTAGTAATGAAGTCACGATTAGTGCAATGTGGAAATGTGTCTTTGGCCTAGTCTTTCCTGTTGGCTTCACAGCATGATTTAGTAATGAAGTCACGATTAGTGCAATGTGGAAATGTGTCTTTGGCCTAGTCTTTCCTGTTGGCTTCACAGCATGATTTAGTAATGAAGTCACGATTAGTGCAATGTGGAAATGTGTCTTTGGCCTAGTCTTTCCTGTTGGCTTCACAGTATGATTTAGTAATGAAGTCACAATTAGTGCAATGTGGAAATGTGTCTTTGGCCTAGTCTTTCCTGTTGGCTTCACAGCATGATTTAGTAATGAAGTCACGATTAGTGCAATGTGGAAATGTGTCTTTGGCCTAGTCTTTCCTGTTGGCTTCACAGCATGATTTAGTAATGAAGTCACGATTAGTGCAATGTGGAAATGTGTCTTTGGCCTAGTCTTTCCTGTTGGCTTCACAGCATGATTTAGTAATGAAGTCACGATTAGTGCAATGTGGAAATGTGTCTTTGGCCTAGTCTTTCCTGTTGGCTTCACAGCATGATTTAGTAATGAAGTCACGATTAGTGCAATGTGGAAATGTGTCTTTGGCCTAGTCTTTCCTGTTGGCTTCACAGCATGATTTAGTAATGAAGTCACGATTAGTGCAATGTGGAAATGTGTCTTTGGCCTAGTCTTTCCTGTTGGCTTCACAGCATGATTTAGTAATGAAGTCACGATTAGTGCAATGTGGAAATGTGTCTTTGGCCTAGTCTTTCCTGTTGGCTTCACAGCATGATTTAGTAATGAAGTCACGATTAGTGCAATGTGGAAATGTGTCTTTGGCCTAGTCTTTCCTGTTGGCTTCACAGCATGATTTAGTAATGAAGTCACGATTAGTGCAATGTGGAAATGTGTCTTTGGCCTAGTCTTTCCTGTTGGCTACACAGCATGATTTAGTAATGAAGTCACGATTAGTGCAATGTGGAAATGTGTCTTTGGCCTAGTCTTTCCTGTTGGCTTCACAGCATGATTTAGTAATGAAGTCACGATTAGTGCAATGTGGAAATGTGTCTTTGGCCTAGTCTTTCCTGTTGGCTTCATAGCATGATTTAGTAATGAAGTCACGATTAGTGCAATGTGGAAATGTGTCTTTGGCCTAGTCTTTCCTGTTGGCTTCACAGCATGATTTAGTAATGAAGTCACGATTAGTGCAATGTGGAAATGTGTCTTTGGCCTAGTCTTTCCTGTTGGCTTCACAGCATGATTTAGTAATGAAGTCACGATTAGTGCAATGTGGAAATGTGTCTTTGGCCTAGTCTTTCCTGTTGGCTTCACAGCATGATTTAGTAATGAAGTCACGATTAGTGCAATGTGGAAATGTGTCTTTGGCCTAGTCTTTCCTGTTGGCTTCACAGCATGATTTAGTAATGAAGTCACGATTAGTGCAATGTGGAAATGTGTCTTTGGTCTAGTCTTTCCTGTTGGCTTCACAGCATGATTTAGTAATGAAGTCACGATTAGTGCAATGTGGAAATGTGTCTTTGGCCTAGTCTTTCCTGTTGGCTTCACAGCATGATTTAGTAATGAAGTCACGATTAGTGCAATGTGGAAATGTGTCTTTGGCCTAGTCTTTCCTGTTGGCTTCACAGCATGATTTAGTAATGAAGTCACGATTAGTGCAATGTGGAAATGTGTCTTTGGCCTAGTCTTTCCTGTTGACTTCACAGCATGATTTAGTAATGAAGTCACGATTAGTGCAATGTGGAAATGTGTCTTTGGCCTAGTCTTTCCTGTTGGCTTCACAGCATGATTTAGTAATGAAGTCACGATTAGTGCAATGTGGAAATGTGTCTTTGGCCTAGTCTTTCCTGTTGGCTTCACAGCATGATTTAGTAATGAAGTCACGATTAGTGCAATGTGGAAATGTGTCTTTGGCCTAGTCTTTCCTGTTGGCTTCACAGCATGATTTAGTAATGAAGTCACGATTAGTGCAATGTGGAAATGTGTCTTTGGCCTAGTCTTTCCTGTTGGCTTCACAGCATGATTTAGTACTGAAGTCACGATTAGTGCAATGTGGAAATGTGTCTTTGGCCTAGTCTTTCCTGTTGGCTTCACAGCATGATTTAGTAATGAAGTCACGATTAGTGCAATGTGGAAATGTGTCTTTGGCCTAGTCTTTCCTGTTGGCTTCACAGCATGATTTAGTAATGAAGTCACGATTAGTGCAATGTGGAAATGTGTCTTTGGCCTAGTCTTTCCTGTTGGCTTCACAGCATGATTTAGTAATGAAGTCACGATTAGTGCAATGTGGAAATGTGTCTTTGGCCTAGTCTTTCCTGTTGGCTTCACAGCATGATTTAGTAATGAAGTCACGATTAGTGCAATGTGGAAATGTGTCTTTGGCCTAGTCTTTCCTGTTGGCTTCACAGCATGATTTAGTAATGAATTCACGATTAGTGCAATGTGGAAATGTGTCTTTGGCCTAGTCTTTCCTGTTGGCTTCACAGCATGATTTAGTAATGAAGTCACGATTAGTGCAATGTGGAAATGTGTCTTTGGCCTAGTCTTTCCTGTTGGCTTCACAGCATGATTTAGTAATGAAGTCACGATTAGTGCAATGTGGAAATGTGTCTTTGGCCTAGTCTTTCCTGTTGGCTTCACAGCATGATTTAGTAATGAAGTCACGATTAGTGCAATGTGGAAATGTGTCTTTGGCCTAGTCTTTCCTGTTGGCTTCACAGCATGATTTAGTAATGAAGTCACGATTAGTGCAATGTGGAAATGTGTCTTTGGCCTAGTCTTTCCTGTTGGCTTCACAGCATGATTTAGTAATGAAGTCACGATTAGTGCAATGTGGAAATGTGTCTTTGGCCTAGTCTTTCCTGTTGGCTTCACAGCATGATTTAGTAATGAAGTCACGATTAGTGCAATGTGGAAATGTGTCTTTGGCCTAGTCTTTCCTGTTGGCTTCACAGCATGATTTAGTAATGAAGTCACGATTAGTGCAATGTGGAAATGTGTCTTTGGCCTAGTCTTTCCTGTTGGCTTCACAGCATGATTTAGTAATGAAGTCACGATTAGTGCAATGTGGAAATGTGTCTTTGGCCTAGTCTTTCCTGTTGGCTTCACAGCATGATTTAGTAATGAAGTCACGATTAGTGCAATGTGGAAATGTGTCTTTGGCCTAGTCTTTCCTGTTGGCTTCACAGCATGATTTAGTAATGAAGTCACGATTAGTGCAATGTGGAAATGTGTCTTTGGCCTAGTCTTTCCTGTTGGCTTCACAGCATGATTTAGTAATGAAGTCACGATTAGTGCAATGTGGAAATGTGTCTTTGGCCTAGTCTTTCCTGTTGGCTTCACAGCATGATTTAGTAATGAAGTCACGATTAGTGCAATGTGGAAATGTGTCTTTGGCCTAGTCTTTCCTGTTGGCTTCACAGCATGATTTAGTACTGAAGTCACGATTAGTGCAATGTGGAAATGTGTCTTTGGCCTAGTCTTTCCTGTTGGCTTCACAGCATGATTTAGTAATGAAGTCACGATTAGTGCAATGTGGAAATGTGTCTTTGGCCTAGTCTTTCCTGTTGGCTTCACAGCATGATTTAGTAATGAAGTCACGATTAGTGCAATGTGGAAATGTGTCTTTGGCCTAGTCTTTCCTGTTGGCTTCACAGCATGATTTAGTAATGAAGTCACGATTAGTGCAATGTGGAAATGTGTCTTTGGCCTAGTCTTTCCTGTTGGCTTCACAGCATGATTTAGTAATGAATTCACGATTAGTGCAATGTGGAAATGTGTCTTTGGCCTAGTCTTTCCTGTTGGCTTCACAGCATGATTTAGTAATGAAGTCACGATTAGTGCAATGTGGAAATGTGTCTTTGGCCTAGTCTTTCCTGTTGGCTTCACAGCATGATTTAGTAATGAAGTCACGATTAGTGCAATGTGGAAATGTGTCTTTGGCCTAGTCTTTCCTGTTGGCTTCACAGTATGATTTAGTAATGAAGTCACAATTAGTGCAATGTGGAAATGTGTCTTTGGCCTAGTCTTTCCTGTTGGCTTCACAGCATGATTTAGTAATGAAGTCACGATTAGTGCAATGTGGAAATGTGTCTTTGGCCTAGTCTTTCCTGTTGGCTTCACAGCATGATTTAGTAATGAAGTCACGATTAGTGCAATGTGGAAATGTGTCTTTGGCCTAGTCTTTCCTGTTGGCTTCACAGCATGATTTAGTAATGAAGTCACGATTAGTGCAATGTGGAAATGTGTCTTTGGCCTAGTCTTTCCTGTTGGCTTCACAGCATGATTTAGTAATGAAGTCACGATTAGTGCAATGTGGAAATGTGTCTTTGGCCTAGTCTTTCCTGTTGGCTTCACAGCATGATTTAGTAATGAAGTCACGATTAGTGCAATGTGGAAATGTGTCTTTGGCCTAGTCTTTCCTGTTGGCTTCACAGCATGATTTAGTAATGAAGTCACGATTAGTGCAATGTGGAAATGTGTCTTTGGCCTAGTCTTTCCTGTTGGCTTCACAGCATGATTTAGTAATGAAGTCACGATTAGTGCAATGTGGAAATGTGTCTTTGGCCTAGTCTTTCCTGTTGGCTTCACAGCATGATTTAGTACTGAAGTCACGATTAGTGCAATGTGGAAATGTGTCTTTGGCCTAGTCTTTCCTGTTGGCTTCACAGCATGATTTAGTAATGAAGTCACGATTAGTGCAATGTGGAAATGTGTCTTTGGCCTAGTCTTTCCTGTTGGCTACACAGCATGATTTAGTAATGAAGTCACGATTAGTGCAATGTGGAAATGTGTCTTTGGCCTAGTCTTTCCTGTTGGCTTCACAGCATGATTTAGTAATGAAGTCACGATTAGTGCAATGTGGAAATGTGTCTTTGGCCTGTCTTTCCTGTTGGCTTCACAGCATGATTTAGTAATGAAGTCACGATTAGTGCAATGTGGAAATGTGTCTTTGGCCTAGTCTTTCCTGTTGGCTTCACAGCATGATTTAGTAATGAAGTCACGATTAGTGCAATGTGGAAATGTGTCTTTGGCCTAGTCTTTCCTGTTGGCTTCACAGCATGATTTAGTAATGAAGTCACGATTAGTGCAATGTGGAAATGTGTCTTTGGCCTAGTCTTTCCTGTTGGCTTCACAGCATGATTTAGTAATGAAGTCACGATTAGTGCAATGTGGAAATGTGTCTTTGGCCTAGTCTTTCCTGTTGGCTTCACAGCATGATTTAGTAATGAAGTCACGATTAGTGCAATGTGGAAATGTGTCTTTGGTCTAGTCTTTCCTGTTGGCTTCACAGCATGATTTAGTAATGAAGTCACGATTAGTGCAATGTGGAAATGTGTCTTTGGCCTAGTCTTTCCTGTTGGCTTCACAGCATGATTTAGTAATGAAGTCACGATTAGTGCAATGTGGAAATGTGTCTTTGGCCTAGTCTTTCCTGTTGGCTTCACAGCATGATTTAGTAATGAAGTCACGATTAGTGCAATGTGGAAATGTGTCTTTGGCCTAGTCTTTCCTGTTGACTTCACAGCATGATTTAGTAATGAAGTCACGATTAGTGCAATGTGGAAATGTGTCTTTGGCCTAGTCTTTCCTGTTGGCTTCACAGCATGATTTAGTAATGAAGTCACGATTAGTGCAATGTGGAAATGTGTCTTTGGCCTAGTCTTTCCTGTTGGCTTCACAGCATGATTTAGTAATGAAGTCACGATTAGTGCAATGTGGAAATGTGTCTTTGGCCTAGTCTTTCCTGTTGGCTTCACAGCATGATTTAGTAATGAAGTCACGATTAGTGCAATGTGGAAATGTGTCTTTGGCCTAGTCTTTCCTGTTGGCTTCACAGCATGATTTAGTACTGAAGTCACGATTAGTGCAATGTGGAAATGTGTCTTTGGCCTAGTCTTTCCTGTTGGCTTCACAGCATGATTTAGTAATGAAGTCACGATTAGTGCAATGTGGAAATGTGTCTTTGGCCTAGTCTTTCCTGTTGGCTTCACAGCATGATTTAGTAATGAAGTCACGATTAGTGCAATGTGGAAATGTGTCTTTGGCCTAGTCTTTCCTGTTGGCTTCACAGCATGATTTAGTAATGAAGTCACGATTAGTGCAATGTGGAAATGTGTCTTTGGCCTAGTCTTTCCTGTTGGCTTCACAGCATGATTTAGTAATGAATTCACGATTAGTGCAATGTGGAAATGTGTCTTTGGCCTAGTCTTTCCTGTTGGCTTCACAGCATGATTTAGTAATGAAGTCACGATTAGTGCAATGTGGAAATGTGTCTTTGGCCTAGTCTTTCCTGTTGGCTTCACAGCATGATTTAGTAATGAAGTCACGATTAGTGCAATGTGGAAATGTGTCTTTGGCCTAGTCTTTCCTGTTGGCTTCACAGCATGATTTAGTAATGAAGTCACGATTAGTGCAATGTGGAAATGTGTCTTTGGCCTAGTCTTTCCTGTTGGCTTCACAGCATGATTTAGTAATGAAGTCACGATTAGTGCAATGTGGAAATGTGTCTTTGGCCTAGTCTTTCCTGTTGGCTTCACAGCATGATTTAGTAATGAAGTCACGATTAGTGCAATGTGGAAAACTGTCTTTGGCCTAGTCTTTCCTGTTGGCTTCACAGCATGATTTAGTAATGAAGTCACGATTAGTGCAATGTGGAAATGTGTCTTTGGCCTAGTCTTTCCTGTTGGCTTCACAGCATGATTTAGTAATGAAGTCACGATTAGTGCAATGTGGAAATGTGTCTTTGGCCTAGTCTTTCCTGTTGGCTTCACAGCATGATTTAGTAATGAAGTCACGATTAGTGCAATGTGGAAATGTGTCTTTGGCCTAGTCTTTCCTGTTGGCTTCACAGCATGATTTAGTACTGAAGTCACGATTAGTGCAATGTGGAAATGTGTCTTTGGCCTAGTCTTTCCTGTTGGCTTCACAGCATGATTTAGTAATGAAGTCACGATTAGTGCAATGTGGAAATGTGTCTTTGGCCTAGTCTTTCCTGTTGGCTACACAGCATGATTTAGTAATGAAGTCACGATTAGTGCAATGTGGAAATGTGTCTTTGGCCTAGTCTTTCCTGTTGGCTTCACAGCATGATTTAGTAATGAAGTCACGATTAGTGCAATGTGGAAATGTGTCTTTGGCCTAGTCTTTCCTGTTGGCTTCACAGCATGATTTAGTAATGAAGTCACGATTAGTGCAATGTGGAAATGTGTCTTTGGCCTAGTCTTTCCTGTTGGCTTCACAGCATGATTTAGTACTGAAGTCACGATTAGTGCAATGTGGAAATGTGTCTTTGGCCTAGTCTTTCCTGTTGGCTTCACAGCATGATTTAGTAATGAAGTCACGATTAGTGCAATGTGGAAATGTGTCTTTGGCCTAGTCTTTCCTGTTGGCTTCACAGCATGATTTAGTAATGAAGTCACGATTAGTGCAATGTGGAAATGTGTCTTTGGCCTAGTCTTTCCTGTTGGCTTCACAGCATGATTTGGTAATGAAGTCACGATTAGTGCAATGTGGAAATGTGTCTTTGGCCTAGTCTTTCCTGTTGGCTTCACAGCATGATTTAGTAATGAAGTCACGATTAGTGCAATGTGGAAATGTGTCTTTGGCCTAGTCTTTCCTGTTGGCTTCACAGCATGATTTAGTAATGAAGTCACGATTAGTGCAATGTGGAAATGTGTCTTTGGCCTAGTCTTTCCTGTTGGCTTCACAGCATGATTTAGTAATGAAGTCACGATTAGTGCAATGTGGAAATGTGTCTTTGGCCTAGTCTTTCCTGTTGGCTTCACAGCATGATTTAGTACTGAAGTCACGATTAGTGCAATGTGGAAATGTGTCTTTGGCCTAGTCTTTCCTGTTGGCTTCACAGCATGATTTAGTAATGAAGTCACGATTAGTGCAATGTGGAAATGTGTCTTTGGCCTAGTCTTTCCTGTTGGCTTCACAGCATGATTTAGTAATGAAGTCACGATTAGTGCAATGTGGAAATGTGTCATTGGCCTAGTCTTTCCTGTTGGCTTCACAGCATGATTTAGTAATGAAGTTACGATTAGTGCAATGTGGAAATGTGTCTTTGGCCTAGTCTTTCCTGTTGGCTTCACAGCATGATTTAGTAATGAAGTCACGATTAGTGCAATGTGGAAATGTGTCTTTGGCCTAGTCTTTCCTGTTGGCTTCACAGCATGATTTAGTAATGAAGTCACGATTAGTGCAATGTGGAAATGTGTCTTTGGCCTAGTCTTTCCTGTTGGCTTCACAGCATGATTTAGTAATGAAGTCACGATTAGTGCAATGTGGAAATGTGTCTTTGGCCTAGTCTTTCCTGTTGGCTTCACAGCATGATTTAGTAATGAAGTCACGATTAGTGCAATGTGGAAATGTGTCTTTGGCCTAGTCTTTCCTGTTGGCTTCACAGCATGATTTAGTACTGAAGTCACGATTAGTGCAATGTGGAAATGTGTCTTTGGCCTAGTCTTTCCTGTTGGCTTCACAGCATGATTTAGTAATGAAGTCACGATTAGTGCAATGTGGAAATGTGTCTTTGGCCTAGTCTTTCCTGTTGGCTACACAGCATGATTTAGTAATGAAGTCACGATTAGTGCAATGTGGAAATGTGTCTTTGGCCTAGTCTTTCCTGTTGGCTTCACAGCATGATTTAGTAATGAAGTCACGATTAGTGCAATGTGGAAATGTGTCTTTGGCCTAGTCTTTCCTGTTGGCTTCACAGCATGATTTAGTAATGAAGTCACGATTAGTGCAATGTGGAAATGTGTCTTTGGCCTAGTCTTTCCTGTTGGCTTCACAGCATGATTTAGTACTGAAGTCACGATTAGTGCAATGTGGAAATGTGTCTTTGGCCTAGTCTTTCCTGTTGGCTTCACAGCATGATTTAGTAATGAAGTCACGATTAGTGCAATGTGGAAATGTGTCTTTGGCCTAGTCTTTCCTGTTGGCTTCACAGCATGATTTAGTAATGAAGTCACGATTAGTGCAATGTGGAAATGTGTCTTTGGCCTAGTCTTTCCTGTTGGCTTCACAGCATGATTTAGTAATGAAGTCACGATTAGTGCAATGTGGAAATGTGTCTTTGGCCTAGTCTTTCCTGTTGGCTTCACAGCATGATTTAGTAATGAAGTCACGATTAGTGCAATGTGGAAATGTGTCTTTGGCCTAGTCTTTCCTGTTGGCTTCACAGCATGATTTAGTAATGAAGTCACGATTAGTGCAATGTGGAAATGTGTCTTTGGCCTAGTCTTTCCTGTTGGCTTCACAGCATGATTTAGTAATGAAGTCACGATTAGTGCAATGTGGAAATGTGTCTTTGGCCTAGTCTTTCCTGTTGGCTTCACAGCATGATTTAGTACTGAAGTCACGATTAGTGCAATGTGGAAATGTGTCTTTGGCCTAGTCTTTCCTGTTGGCTTCACAGCATGATTTAGTAATGAAGTCACGATTAGTGCAATGTGGAAATGTGTCTTTGGCCTAGTCTTTCCTGTTGGCTTCACAGCATGATTTAGTAATGAAGTCACGATTAGTGCAATGTGGAAATGTGTCATTGGCCTAGTCTTTCCTGTTGGCTTCACAGCATGATTTAGTAATGAAGTTACGATTAGTGCAATGTGGAAATGTGTCTTTGGCCTAGTCTTTCCTGTTGGCTTCACAGCATGATTTAGTAATGAATTCACGATTAGTGCAATGTGGAAATGTGTCTTTGGCCTAGTCTTTCCTGTTGGCTTCACAGCATGATTTAGTAATGAAGTCACGATTAGTGCAATGTGGAAATGTGTCTTTGGCCTAGTCTTTCCTGTTGGCTTCACAGCATGATTTAGTAATGAAGTCACGATTAGTGCAATGTGGAAATGTGTCTTTGGCCTAGTCTTTCCTGTTGCCTTCACAGCATGATTTAGTAATGAAGTCACGATTAGTGCAATGTGGAAATGTGTCTTTGGCCTAGTCTTTCCTGTTGGCTTCACAGCATGATTTAGTAATGAAGTCACGATTAGTGCAATGTGGAAATGTGTCTTTGGCCTAGTCTTTCCTGTTGGCTTCACAGCATGATTTAGTAATGAAGTCACGATTAGTGCAATGTGGAAATGTGTCTTTGGCCTAGTCTTTCCTGTTGGCTTCACAGCATGATTTAGTAATGAAGTCACGATTAGTGCAATGTGGAAATGTGTCTTTGGCCTAGTCTTTCCTGTTGGCTTCACAGCATGATTTAGTAATGAAGTCACGATTAGTGCAATGTGGAAATGTGTCTTTGGCCTAGTCTTTCCTGTTGGCTTCACAGCATGATTTAGTAATGAAGTCACGATTAGTGCAATGTGGAAATGTGTCTTTGGCCTAGTCTTTCCTGTTGGCTTCACAGCATGATTTAGTAATGAAGTCACGATTAGTGCAATGTGGAAATGTGTCTTTGGCCTGTCTTTCCTGTTGGCTTCACAGCATGATTTAGTAATGAAGTCACGATTAGTGCAATGTGGAAATGTGTCTTTGGCCTAGTCTTTCCTGTTGGCTTCACAGCATGATTTAGTAATGAAGTCACGATTAGTGCAATGTGGAAATGTGTCTTTGGCCTAGTCTTTCCTGTTGGCTTCACAGCATGATTTAGTAATGAAGTCACGATTAGTGCAATGTGGAAATGTGTCTTTGGCCTAGTCTTTCCTGTTGGCTTCACAGCATGATTTAGTAATGAAGTCACGATTAGTGCAATGTGGAAATGTGTCTTTGGCCTAGTTTTTCCTGTTGGCTTCACAGCATGATTTAGTAATGAAGTCACGATTAGTAATAAAGTCGTTGTAGTAATAAAGTAGTTCTGTACAGAGAGCTCCGTCACTTACCAAAGGAACAGAACAGATAGAAGCTGTGACTAAACTCCATGCCATCTGCTTCCAGTGTGAAGGAGCTAAATCACCTAGCATTAGAGATATTATCTTTTTAATTACCGATCCAGAGCAAATGTGCCGTGTCAACCCCACTGAGACTCTCTCTTTCTCTCTCTCTCTCTCTCTCTCTCTCTCTCTCTCTCTCACTCTCTCTCTCAAGGTCCTCTGAGGTTAGAGCAGACATGTTTGAATTAGTCATGAACATAAGACCAGATCATAAGACCAGCTAACCTCTAATGTTAGCCCACTTCTCAAACAAACAACCCTGATGTCAAATCATGCAATGTAAGGTAAAGTAGCTTTACTCTGGTCAATAATACTGTCCTTTGTAGAAGTCAGGCCTGCAGTGTGTATGTGTGTGTGTGCCCATGCAGATGTATGTGTTTGACTGGTGTGTGTGTGTGTGTGTGTGTCTGTGTGTGTGTGTGTGGGTGGGTGGCTCACCTGTGCAGGAATAGTCATCGATCCGGATGTATCCAGTGTGGCAGATGCACATGAAGGATCCTGGAGTATTGACACACATGGTGTTCTCTCTGCAGTAGTGCTTTCCCTCAGCACACTCATCAATATCTGGAATACAGACCAACGGGTCAAACAGACTGTTACAGGAAGGTCAATAAGGACCAACTAAGACCCAGACCCTCCCCCAGTCGATACAATTAAGAACCAGTGTCCAGCACAAAGATGAAGCCTATACCTGGTCCTTCCTAGTCTATAGCATATACCATAGGATATAGCTCTATAGTGGACCCCCCAATGTCTAGAACATTGAAAGTGATGAACTGTTGTGTAACAATATGTGTGTATTCCACCCACCATCTAGTCTCTGTTACATCACCCACCAACTAGTCTCTGTTACATCACCCACCAACTAGTCTCTGTTACATCAACCACCAACTAGTCTATGTTACATCAACCACCAACTAGTCTCTGTTTCATCACCCACCAACTAGTCTCTGTTACATCAACCACCAACTAGTCTCTGTTACATCAACCACCAACTAGTCTCTGTTACATCACCCACCAACTAGTCTCTGTTTCATCACCCACCAACTAGTCTCTGTTACATCAACCACCAACTAGTCTCTGTTTCATCACCCACCAACTAGTCTCTGTTACATTAACCACCAACTAGTCTCTGTTACATCAACCACCAGCTAGTCTCTGTTACATCACCCACCAACTAGTCTCTGTTACATCACCCACAATCTAGTCTCTGTTACATTAACCACCAACTAGTCTCTGTTTCATCACCCACCAACTAGTCTCTGTTTCATCACCCACCAACTAGTCTCTGTTACATCACCCACCATCTAGTCTCTGTTACATCACCCACCAACTAGTCTCTGTTTCATCACCCACCAACTAGTCTCTGTTTCATCACCCACCAACTAGTCTCTGTTACATCACCCACCAACTAGTCTCTGTTACATCACCCACCAACTAGTCTCTGTTACATCACCCACCAACTAGTCTCTGTTACATCACCCACCAACTAGTCTCTGTTTCATCACCCACCAACTGGTCTCTGTTACATCAACCACCAACTAGTCTATGTTACATCACCCACCAACTAGTCTCTGTTACATCACCCACCAACTAGTCTCTGTTTCATCACCCACAAGCTAGTCTCTTTCATCACCCACCAACTAGACTCTCTTTCATCAACGACCAGTCTCTGTTACATCAACCACCAACTAGTCTCTGTTTCATCACCCACCAACTAGTCTCTGTTTCATCACCCACCAACTAGCCTCTGTTTCATCACCCACCAACTAGTCTCTGTTTCATCACCCACCAACTAGTCTCTGTTTCATCACCCACCAACTAGTCTCTGTTTCATCACCCACCAACTAGCCTCTGTTTCATCACCCACCAACTAGTCTCTCTTTCATCACCCACCAACTAGTCTCTGTTACATCACCCATCAACTAGTCTCTGTTACATCACCCACCAACTAGTCTCTGTTACATCACCCACCAACTAGTCTCTGTTACATCACCCACCAACTAGTCTCTGTTTCATCACCCACCAACTAGTCTCTGTTACATCACCCACCAACTAGTCTCTGTTACATCACCCACCAACTAGTCTCTGTTACATCACCCACCAACTAGTCTCTGTTTCATCACCCACCAACTAGTCTCTGTTACATCACCCACCAACTAGTCTCTGTTACATCACCCACCAACTAGTCTCTGTTACATCACCCACCAACTAGTCTCTGTTACATAACCCACCAACTAGTCTCTGTTACATCACCCACCAACTGGTCTCTGTTTCATCACCCACAAGCTAGTCTCTTTCATCACCCACCAACTAGTCTCTGTTACATCAACCACCAACTAGTCTCTGTTACATCACCCACCAACTAGTCTCTGTTTCATCACCCACCAACTAGTCTCTGTTACATCAACCACCAACTAGTCTCTGTTACATCACCCACCAACTAGTCTCTGTTACATCACCCACCAACTAGTCTCTGTTACATCACCCACCAACTAGTCTCTGTTACATCACCCACCAACTAGTCTCTGTTTCATCACCCACCAACTGGTCTCTGTTACATCAACCACCAACTAGTCTATGTTACATCACCCACCAACTAGTCTCTGTTACATCACCCACCAACTAGTCTCTGTTTCATCACCCACAAGCTAGTCTCTTTCATCACCCACCAACTAGACTCTCTTTCATCAACGACCAGTCTCTGTTACATCAACCACCAACTAGTCTCTGTTTCATCACCCACCAACTAGTCTCTGTTTCATCACCCACCAACTAGCCTCTGTTTCATCACCCACCAACTAGTCTCTGTTTCATCACCCACCAACTAGTCTCTGTTTCATCACCCACCAACTAGTCTCTGTTTCATCACCCACCAACTAGCCTCTGTTTCATCACCCACCAACTAGTCTCTCTTTCATCACCCACCAACTAGTCTCTGTTACATCACCCACCAACTAGTCTCTGTTACATCACCCACCAACTAGTCTCTGTTTCATCACCCACCAACTAGTCTCTGTTACATCACCCACCAACTAGTCAATTCAATTCAAGGGGCTTTATTGGCATGGGAAACATGTGTTAACATTGCCAAAGCAAGTGAGGTAGATAATATACAAAAGTGAAATAAACAATAAAAATTCACAGTAAACATTACACATACATACATTACACAACAGGTCACAAATCTTGCTGCTGTGATGGCACACTGTGGAATTTCACCCAGTAGATATGGGTGTTGATCAAAATTGGGTTTGTTTTCGAATTCTTTGTGGATCTGTGTAATCTGAGGGAAATATGTCTCTCTAATATGGTCATACATTGGGCAGGAGGTTTGGAAGTGCAGTTCAGTTCCACCTCATTTTGTGGGCAGTGAGCACATAGCACACATAGTCTTCTCTTGAGAGCCATGTCTGCCTATGGCGGCCTTTCTCAATAGCAAGGCTATGCTCACTGAGTCTGTACATAGTCAAAGCTTTCCTTAAGTTTGGGTCAGTCACAGTGGTCAGGTATTCTGCCACTGTGTACTCTCTGTTTAGGGCCAAATAGCATTCTATTTCGCACTGTTTTTTTTGTTAATTATTTCCAATGTGTCAAGTAATTATCTTTTTGTTTTCTCATGATTTGGTTGGGTCTAATTGTGCTGCTGTCCTGGGGCTCTGTGGGGTCTGTTTCTGAACAGATTTTAACTGCACACTTGTTGTTTGTGTACATGGATTTTATAATGTTGTATGTTTTACACCCAACACCACTTCCCATCAATTTGTATAGAAGACCCTCATGCCATATTGAGTCAAAGGCTTTTTTGAAATCAACAAAGCATGAGAAGACTTTGCCTTTGTTTTGGTTTGTTTGTTTGTCAATTAGGGTGTGCAGGGTGAATACATGGTCTGTTGTACGGTAATTTGGTAGAATGCCAATTTGACATTTGCTCAGTACATTGTTTTCACAGAGGAAATGTACAAGTCTGCTGTTAATGATAATGCAGAGGATTTTCCCAAGGTTGCTGTTGACGCATATCCCACGGTAGTTATTGGGGTCAAATCTGTCTCCATTTTTGTGGATTGGGGTGATCAGTCCTTGGTTCCAAATATTGGGGAAGATGCCAGAGCTAAGGGTGATGTTATAGAGTTTTAGTATAGTCAATTGGAATTTGTTTGTATATTTGATCATTTCATTGAGGATATCATCAACACCACAGGCCTTTTTGGGTTGGAGGGTTTTTATTTTGTCCTGTAGCTCATTCAAGGTAATTGGAGAATCCAGTGGGTTCTGGGAGTCTTTAATATTTGATTCTAAGATTTGTATTTGATCATGTATATGTTTTTGCTCCTTGTTCTTTGTTATAGAGCCAAAAAGATTGGAGAAGTGGTTTACCCATACATCTCCATTTTGGATAGATAATTCTTCGTGTTGTTGTTTGTTTAGTGTTTTCCAATTTTCCCAGAAGTGGTTAGAGTCTATGGATTCTTCAATTACATTGAGCTGATTTCTGACGTGCTGTTCCTTCTTTTTCCATAGTGCATTTCTGTATTGTTTTAGTGATTCACTATAGTGAAGGCGTAGACTCAGGTTTTCCGGGTCTCTATGTTTTTGGTTAGACAGGTTTCTCAATTTCTTTCTTAGATTTCTGCATTCTTCATCAAACCATTTGTCATTGTTGTTCATTTTCTTCGGTTTTCTATTTGAGATTTTTAGATTTGATAGGGAAGCTGAGAGGTCAAATATACTGTTAAGATTTTCTACTGCCAAGTTCACACCTTCACTATTACAGTGGAACGTTTTACCCAGGAAATTGTCTAAAAGGGGTTGAATTTGTTGTTGCCTAATTGTTTTTGGTAGGTTTCCAAACTGCATTCCTTCCATCTATAGCATTTCTTAATGTTACTCAGTTCCTTTGGCTTTGATGCCTCATGATTGAGTATTGCTCTGTTCAAGTAGACTGTGATTTTGCTGTGGACTGATAGAGGTGTCAGTGGACTGACTGTGAACGCTCTGAGAGACTCTGGGTTGAGGTCAGTGATAAAGTAGTCTACAGTACTAGTGCCAAGAGAAGAGCTATAGGTGTACCTACCATAGGAGTCCCCTCGAAGCCTACCATTGACTATGTACATACCCAGCGTGCAACAGAGCTGCAGGAGTTGGGACCCATTTTTGTTGGTTATGTTGTCATAGTTGTGCCTAGGGAGGCATATGGGGGAGGGAATGCTGTCACTTGCAGGCAGGTGTTTGTCCCCCTGTGTGCTGAGGGTGTCAGGTTCTTGTCCGGTTCTGGCATTTAGGTCGCCACAGTCTAGTACATGTCCCTGGGCCTGGAAATGATTGATTTCCCCCTCCAGGATGGAGAAGCTGTCTTCATTAAAGTATGGGGATTCTAGTGGGGGGATATAGGTATCACACAGGAGGAAATTTTTCACTGTTAAGATAATTTCCTTTTGAATATCTAGCCAAATGTAAAATGTTCCTGTTTTGATTAATTTAATGGAGTGAGTTATGTCTGCTAGATACCACATGAGCATATCCCCTGAGGCACTTCCCTGTTTCACACCTGGTAGTTTGGTGGATGGGACTACCAGTTCTCTGTAACCTAGAGGGCAACCAGTGGGTCCGTCTCCTCTATACCAGGTTTCTTGCAGGATGACAATGTCTGTATTACCGATTTCTTTGGTGAAGTCCAGGTTCCTGCTCTTTAGGCCAAAGGCAGATGACATCAGCCCTTGGACATTACTGGATGAGATGGTGAAGGCTTTGTGTTCCATAAAGTGTCCAATGTTGTTGGTCGTGTGGTTTGGCCTGAGGCCAGTAAGTGTGAGCAGAGCCTGCTGAGCATCTAGTACATGCCATTGGCTTGGGCTATTGTAAGAGTGGGGGTTGGGCCTGTTTGCCCGCAGACTGCCTGGGTGTATGTGTGACTTCCATGTTGAGGCCCTCTTTGCGGGGGTGGGGTGCATGGGGTGGGCAGGAGGGGCATAGGTCTGATCTGAGGGGGCCTAAATGAGGTGCGGGCATGGTTTACTTAGGGGGGTGTTGATTGGTTGGGGTGAGGGTGTGGATGTGGCTGGTGGTGCTGTGGTCTGGATGTAAGTCCTCTTGGCGTGGGTCCTCTATGTGTAGGTCCGGGGGGGGGGGGGTCCCGCAGGTCTGGGAGAGTGTCTCGCTGGTCTGGGTGGGGTGTCTATTGGTCTGTTGCTCCTGTGTGAAGTGTTGGGGATGTATATATTTCCCATTTGAGTCCATAAGGAGTACAATCTGTGTCTTGTGTATGTCCTCAGTGGGTGTGGGGTGTTGTCAGGAGGGCTATCAGGGTGGCTCAGAGGGGGTGAGAGCCGATGGGCTTGGGGTTCTTCATTTGTCTGTTCTGCTGTGATGTCGACGTTCTGGTCAGGGTCTGGTGTGGACTGTTCTGCTGTGGTGTCGAGACTTTTGTTGGGTGCTGAGGTGGGCTGTTCTGCTGGCTTCTCTGCGGGGGTGGCCACCTCTCTAGTGGGTTGTTCTCTGTCACAAGCCATCCCCCTCACCCTCTCCTCCAGCAGTCTGATCCTCTCCTCTAGTGCTCTGTTCTTCTCCTGCTCCTGCTCTTTCTCCTGTTGAAGTTGTCTCACCACTGTCCAGAGTGCAGATATGTCTCTCTCTATCTCCAGCCCTCCAGGTCTGGTTAAGAGAGTGTTGTTGTGCTGGACTGTTGTCTGGGTCTGTGCTGACTGGAGTGTAATCACCTGCTGTTCCAGCTCCACCTGCCTTACCTCCAGCTGGGTGAATTTATCCTTCATTTCAATGAGAGGGTAGTACTCTGTGCTGGGAGGTTGGCTTTCTGCTGGGGTGGCTCGTCTGTGGGGTTATATAATGACGAGGTCTGGTCTGACCCTTTCGGGGTGGGGGTATCTTTCTCAAGGGAGAGTTTCTCCTGCTGGGTTAATTCTTTGATTAGGTGAATGTCCAGCTGAAACTGTTTGGGGTTGCCCTGTACCATTACTGTTCCAGACGTATAGAGATTCATATTAGCTGACTCAGAGTCCTCGTTAACACCCCCTCTCTTAACAAAGGTGTAGTGTGCTAATATACTATGCCATGCCAGGGGATGGCTTGTGTGGAAGATGAGGTTGCTGATGTTCACATTTTTGTAATAGTCAGCAAAAAGTGTCTCTTGATTTTGCATAAGGAGCTTCATTTTGAGATCTTTTCTTTCCTTATCATTCTTTACATACACAGGGTACTGTATTTTAATTACCTCTGAACAGCGGGAGGAAGCTTCTAAGGCCTCTCCATTTGGTTGGAGTAGACTGTTCGACTCTCCTGCCATTGTTGGGCTAAAGGGCTTTGACACCTCTCACTTGACACGTCAGTCCTAGTTGAAGTTGTATCAAGTTTGGCAGCCTTCATTTAGCATTCAGTCCTTATAAAATAATGTAATGTATTTTTCTTCTTGGCTTTTGGAAATAAAATATAGTTTCAGACTAAACATTACTCACTCAGTTCCAGGTTGGATGGTGTTTTCAGGTTTCTGTTGTTTTCCAGAGAGTTTGCTGTATAGTTTGGGAATAATAATCCTTGGTAGTTGTAAGCCTTCCAGGTGATTCCGTAATTCCATCCAAAATCAGGTTGCAGGTTTTGAGATTTGATTTGGAGTAAAGGTTATGTTGTAGAGGGTAACATCCTGTATATGTTCCTGACAAAAAAATCAAAATCCATCTTTCTTTTAAGAAATGCTGAAAATGCTGAAAAATGCAGGAGTTTATGACCTCTAGCCTGCTCTCTGTTATCTCTGCTAGTCTCTTATGATAGACTGTTACATCAACCACCAGCTAGTCTCTTATGATAGACTGTTACATCAACCACCAGCTAGTCTCTTATGATAGACTGTTACATCAACCACCAGCTAGTCTCTTATGATAGACTGTTACATCAACCACCAGCTAGTCTCTTATGATAGACTGTTACATCAACCAACAGCTAGTCTCTTATGATAGACCGTTAAATCAACCACCAGCTATCTCTTATGATAGACTGTTACATCAACCACCAGCTAGGTCTCTTATGATAGACTGTTACATCAACCACCAGCTAGTCTCTTATGATAGACTGTTACATCAACCACCAGCTAGTCTCTTATGATAGACTGTTACATCAACCAACAACTAGTCTCTTATGATAGACCGTTAAATCAACCACCAGCTATCTCTTATGATAGACTGTTACATCAACCACCAGCTAGTCTCTTATGATAGACTGTTACATCAACCACCAGCTAGTTTCTTATGATAGACTGTTACATCAACCACCAGCTAGTCTCTTATGATAGACTGTTACATCAACCACCAGCTAGTCTCTTATGATAGACTGTTACATCAACCACCAGCTAGTCTCTTATGATAGACTGTTACATCAACCACCAGCTAGTCTCTTATGATAGACTGTTAAATCAACCACCAGCTATCTCTTATGATAGACTGTTAAATCAACCACCAGCTATCTCTTATGATAGACTGTTACATCAACCACCAGCTAGTCTCTTATGATAGACCGTTACATCAACCACCAGCTAGTCTCTTATGATAGACCGTTACATCAACCACCAGCTAGTCTCTTATGATAGACTGTTACATCAACCACCAGCTAGTCTCTTATGATAGACCGTTACATCAAATTGAGTAGCTGCCAGGGCATTCAACACCTGGTTCTGGGTCTTGAGGTTAGGCTACCCACCAGCTGTTTGGCTTTCTTCAGGCATTCTAAACTGCATGGTTCACTATAATTTTCACAATCAATTGACAGTTCAAATCCTCCCGTGCTCTTCTGTGCATTTGCCTAAAGCTTTGAAAACCATATTGTCTGTTTGCAACAGTCTGATCAATATATAGCCGCAAATCCTTTCTCTCTAACCAGAGTTGGTGGGTCATTTAACTGTTAAAGAGGATCAGATGCATTGTCTTTCCTAAATCAAGTCCACGCTTGACAGATCTCTTCCCAATCCTTAGGCTTTAACACTTCTCTTTTATTTCCGTTCAAGGAAAGTAACTATGCTGCATCGTCATGGAACGTTTTAACAGTTTTAGAATAATTCAAACAGAGAAATCTATTTTAAATTAGAGTGCCGTCAGATCCGTCCTCCCCAACCGAAGAACCCTGGTTCCAAAAGGGTTCTTCGGCTGTCCCAATAGGATAACCCTTTTTGGTTCCAGGTAGAAACATTTTTGGTTCCAGGTAGGACCCTCTGTTTGAACAAGTCACATGTGCAACCAGAGGATAAAAAACTCAAGACCACCTTTACTCCACACACAGAGACGTATACAAAGCTCCCCTTCGCCCTCCATTTGGAAAATCTGACCATAATTCTAACCTCCTGATTCTTGCTTACAACAAAAACTAAAGCAGGAAGTACCAGTGACTCGCTCAAAATGGAAGTGGTCAGATGACACTGATGCTACGCTACAGAACTGTTTTGCTGGCACAGACTGAAATGTGTTCCGGGATTCATCCAGTGTCATTGAGGAGTACACCACCTCAGTCACCGGCTTCATCAGTAAGTGCATCAACGACGTTGTCCCCTCAGTGACCGTACATATCCCAACAAGAAGCCATGGATTACAGGAAACATCGGCACTGAGCTAAAGGCTAGAGCTGCTACTTCAAGGAGCAGGATACTAATCTGGATGCTTATAAGAAATCCTGCTATGCCCTCAGACGAACCATCAAACAGGGAAAGCATCAATACAGGACTAAGATTGTCTCCTACTACACCGGCTCCGATGCTCGTCGGATGTGGCAGGGCTTGCAAACTATTAGGGAAACACAGCTACGAGCTGCCCAGTGACGCGAGCCTACCAGATTGGCTAAATTCCTTTTATGCTCGTTTCGAGGCAAGCGACACTGAAGCATGTATGAGAGCACCAGCTTTTCCGAACGACTGTGTGATCACGCTCTCCGTAGCCGATGTGAGCGAGATCTTTCAACGGATCAACAAGGCCGCTGGGCCAGACAGATTACGAGGATGTGTACTCAGAGCATGCACAGTCCAACTGGCAAGTGTCTTCACTGACATTTTCAACCAGTCTGTAAAATCTACATGTTTCAAGCAGACCACCATAGTCCCTGTGCCCAAGAAAGCAAAGGTAACCTGACTAAATGACTACAGCCCCGTAAATATCACATCGGTAGCCATGAAGTGCTTTGAAAGGCTGATCATGGCTCAAATCGACACCATCATCCCAGAAACCCTAGACCCACTCCAATTCACATACCGCCACAACAGATCCACAGATGACGTAATCTCAATTGCACACCACACTGCCCTTTCCCTCCTGGACAAAAGGAACACCTGACTGCTGACTGCTGTTAGAAGGCTGTTCATTGTCTGCAGCTTAGCGTTCAACACCATAGTGCTCACAAAGCTCATCACTAAGCTAAGGAACTTGGGACTAAACACCTCCCTCTGCAACTGTATCCTGGACTTCCTGATGGGCCACCTCCAGGTGGTAAGGGTAGGTAACGCATCTGTCACGCTGATCCTCCACACGGGGGCCCCTCAGGGGTGCACGCTTAGTCCCCTCCTGTACTCCCTGTTCACCCACAACTGCGTAGCCAAGCAAGACTCCAACACCATCATTAGATTTGCTGACGACACAATGGTGGTAGGCCCGACCACCAACAACGATGAGACAGCCTATAGGGTGGAGGCCAAAGACCTGGCAGGGTGGTGCCAGGCCAACAACCTCTCCCTCAATGTGAGCAAGACAAAGGAGCTGATTGTGGACCGAACAGACACCCATTTACATTGACGGGGCTGAAGTGGAGCGGGTCGAGAGTTTCAAGTTCCTTGTTGTCCACATCACCAACAAACTATCTTGGTCCAAACACACCAAGAAATTTGTGAAATGGGCACGACCATGCCTTTTCCCCCTCAGGAGACTGAAAAGATTTGGCATATGTCCCCAGGACTATTTTCATAGTTTATTTAGTAAATATTTTCTGAATTCTATTTTCTTAAAAGTGCACTGTTGGTTAAGGGCTTGTAAGTAAGCATTTCACGGTAAGGTCGACAACTGTTGTATTCGGTGCATGTGACAAATAAAATGTAATTTTGATTAGATTTGACTTGAAGGTATCTGGATGAAGTGTCACAGCAAAGTGCTCTGTCTCTTTTATAGAACACTGTTCATTGAATGATGGAAAACCTCAGAGTGCCTCTAGCACACAAACACACACACGCCGATGAGAATTCATGCAGCTTGTAGCCTATAATGGAATGGGATCTTCAATCTCCATGATCTAACTCATCTCTATGGTGGTGCTGTCACTACGAGATGCATGGCGCTGCGCCTGGGGTAAGATGATGTCTTCAGTGATACTGCAACGCACAACTCCGGAATCATGACATCCCATTTTGAATTTTCAAACAGCCAAATACGATCCCCCATGTCAAAACAAATATGTTTGAAAACAGAATATTAGCTTGTGGGGGATATTTTTACATTTATACTGACAGACCGCCAGGTTCTTTGAAAAGCAAAGCAACATCCTCTTTAAACCCATTTTATTCACATCGTCAACCACGGTCTGTCAAGGTCACAACAGTCAATTCAACAGCTCAATGTTCACCCCAGTCTGTAGACATATACATTGAAATAGATGCGTTTCAATACAATATAAGTCTTTATTGTGGTAGCTATAGTTACAGACAGAACAGCAGAGAGAATCACACAGCTTTTAATAACAGACCAGATGTGGTAGATATAGTTACAGACTGAACAGCAGAGAGAATCACACAGCTTTTAATAACAGACCAGATGTGGTAGATATAGTTACAGACTGAACAGCAGAGAGAATCACACAGCTTTTAATAACAGACCAGATGTGGTAGATATAGTTACAGACTGAACAGCAGAGAGAATCACACAGCTTTTAATAACAGACCAGATGTGGTAGATATAGTTATAGACTGAACAGCAGAGAGAATCACACAGCTTTTAATAACAGACCAGATGTGGTAGATATAGTTATAGACTGAACAGCAGAGAGAATCACACAGCTTTTAATAACAGACCAGATGTGGTAGATATAGTTATAGACTGAACAGCAGAGAGAATCACGCAGCTTTTAATAACAGACCAGATGTGGTAGCTATAGTTATAGACTGAACAGCAGAGAGAATCACACAGCTTTTAATTCTCTCTCCTGTTCAGTCTATAGCTATGCTACCACATCTGGTCTGTTATTAAAAGCTGTGTGATTCTCTCTCCTGTTCAGTCTATAGCTATACCTGCAACAGCAGAGATAATCATATAGAACAACCAGTGCTGACTGCTGAGCCTCTGAAACAACCAGGCAATACTGGGATTACTACCCCCTCCCTTTGCTCTACCTCTCTTTTTCTCTCACTCTCCTTTGCTCTACCTCTCTCTCTCCCTCTCTAGGAGGGGAGTAGAGGAGGGGAGTAGAGAGGGGAGTAGAGGAGGGGAGTAGAGGAGGGGAGTAGAGGTGGGGAGTAGAGGAGGGGAGTAGAGGACGGGAGTAGAGGAGGGGAAGAAGAGGAGGGGGGTAGAGGTGGGAGTAGAAAGGAAGGGGAGTAGAGGAGGGAGTAAGAGGTGGGGAGTAGAGGGTGGGGGAGTAGAGGAGGGGAGTAGAGGAGGGGAGTAAGGTGGGAGGTAGAGGGGAGGGGAAGTAGAGTGGTGGGAGAAGAGGGGGGAGTGAGGAGGGGAGAAGAGGAAGGGGAGAAGAAGGGAGGGAGAAGAGGAGTAGAGGAGGGGGAGAAGCGGAGGGGAGAGAGGAGGGGAGAAGAGGGAGGGGAGTTAGAGGAGGGGAGAAAAGAGGAGGGGAGTAGTAGAGGGGGGGGAGTAGAGGAGGGAGTTAGAGGAGGGAGGAGGGGAGTAGAGGAGGGGAAGTAGAGGAGGGGAGAGGAGGAGGGGAGTGAGTAGATGAGGGGAGTTAGATGAGGGGAAGTAGAGGTGGGGAGAGTAGATGAGGGGAAGAAGAGGAGGGAAAAGTAGAGGAGGGGAGTAGAGGAGGGGAGAGCGAAGAGGTGGGGAGTAGAGGAGGGAGTTGAGGAGGGGAGTAGTAAGTTGGGAGTAGAGGATGGGGAGAGTAGGGAGGGGTAGAGGGTGGAGTAGAGGAGGGAGGAAGGGAGGGGAGTAGAGGATGGAGTAGAAGGAGGGGAGAAGAGGAGGGGAGTAGAGGAGGGGGGGGATTAGAGGAGGTGAGAAGAGGTGGGGAGTAGAGGAGGGGAGTAGAGGAGGG
>NW_022263981.1:0-38212 GCF_002021735.2 Oncorhynchus kisutch
ATAAAGTGTTAGGGTACAGGGAGGTAGCTGTATAAAGTGTTAGGGAACAGGGAGGTACTGTATGTAAAGTGTTAGGGAACAGGGAGGTAGCTGTCGATAAAGTGTTATGGGTTAGGGAACGGGGGTAGCTGTATATAAAGTGTTAGGGAACAGGGAGGTACTGTAGATAAGTGTTAGGGAACAGGGAGGTAGCTGTAGATAAAGTGTTAGCGAACAGGGAGGTAGCTGTATATAAGTGTTAGGGAACAGGAGGTAGCTGTATAAAATGTTAGGGAACAGGGAGGTAGCTGTAGATAAAGTGTTAGGGAACAGGAGGTAGCTGTAGATAATTGTTAGGGAACAGGGAGGTAGCTGTAGATAAAGTGTTAGGGAACAGGAGGTAGCTGTAGATAAGTGTTAGGGAACAGGAGGTAGCTGTGATAAAGTGTTAGGGAACAGGGAGGTAGCTGTATATAAAGTGTTAGGGAACAGGGAGGTACTGTATATAAAGTGGTTAGGGAACAGGGAGGTAGCTGTATATAAAGGGTTAGGGAACAGGGAGGTAGCTGTATATAAGTGTTAGGGAACAGGAGGTAGCTGTAGATAAGTGTTAGGGAACAGGGGTAGCTGTCGATAAAGTGTTAGGGAACAGGGAGGTAGCTGTATATAAAGTGTTAGGGAACAGGGAGGTAGCTGTATATAAAGTGTTAGGGAACAGGGAGGTAGCTGTCGATAAAGTGTTAGGGAACAGGGAGGTAGCTGTATATAAAGTGTTAGGGAACAGGGAGGTAGCTGTAGATAAGTGTTAGAGGTTTAGGAACAGGGAGGTAGCTGTAGATAAAGTGTTAGGGAACAGGGAGGTAGCTGTAGATAAGTGTTAGGGAACAGGAGGTAGCTTCGATAAAGTGTTAGGGGTTTGGGAACAGGGAGGTAGCTGTAAATAAAGTGTTAGGGAACAGGAGGTAGCTGTAGATAAAGTGTTAGGAAGGGAGGTAGCTGTATATAAAGTGTTAGGGAACAGGGAGGTAGCTGTATATAAAGGGTAGGAACAGGGAGGTAGCTGTGATAAAGTGTTAGGGAACAGGGAGGTAGCTGTAGATAAAGTGTTAGGGAACAGGGAGGTAGCTTTAGATAAGTGTTAGGGAACAGGGAGGTAGCTGTAGATAAAGTGTTAGGAACAGGGAGGTAGCTGTGATAAAGTGTTAGGGAACAGGGAGGTAGCTGTATAAAAGTGTTAGGGAACAGGGAGGTAGCTGTATATAAAGGTTAGGGAACAGGGAGGTAGCTGTATATAAGTGTTAGGGAACAGGGAGGTAGCTGTAGATAAAGTGTTAGGGAACAGGAGGTAGCTGTATATAAAGGGTTAGGGAACAGGGAGGTAGCTGTAGATAAAGTGTTAGGGAACAGGGAGGTAGCTGTATATAAAGTGTTAGGGAACAGGGAGGTAGCTGTATATAAAGTGTTATGGGTTAGGGAACAGGGAGGTAGCTGTATATAAAGTGTTAGGGAACAGGGAGGTGGCTGTAGATAAAGCGTTAGGGAACAGGAGGGTAGCTGTATATAAGGTGTTAGGGAACAGGGATGTAGCTGTAGATAAAGGGTTAGGGAACAGGGAGGGTAGCTGAAGACAACGTGTTAGGGAACAGGGAGGTAGCTGTTATAAAGGGTTAGGGAACAGGGAGGTAGCTTGTATATAAAGGGTTAGGGAACGGAGGGTAGCTGTATATAAAGGGTTAGGGGACAGGGAGGTAGCTGTAGATAAGTGTTAGGGAATAGGAGGTAGCTTTAGATAAGTGTTAGGGAACAGGGAGGTAGCTGTAGATAAAGTGTTAGGGTACAGGAGGTAGTTGGTGATAAAGTGTTAGGGAACAGGGAGGTAGCTGTATATAAAGTGTTAGGGAACAGGGAGGTAGCTGTATATAAAGTGTTAGGGAACAGGGAGGGTGGCTGTAGATAAAGTGTTAGGGTACAGGGAGGTAGTTGGTGATAAAGTGTTAGGGACAGGGAGGTAGCTGTATATAAAGTGTTAGGGAACAGGGAGGTAGCTTTCGATAAAGTGTTAGGGGTTGGGAACAGGGAGGTAGCTGTAAATAAAGTGTTAGGAGGAACAGGGAGTGTAGCTGTCGATAAAGTGTTAGGGAACAGGGGGAGTAGCCGGTAGATAAAGTGTTAGCGAACAGGGAGGTAGGCTGTATATAAAGTGTATGGGAACAGGGAGGTAGCTGTATATAAAGTGTTAGGGAACAGGGAGGTAGCTGTAGATAAAGTGTTAGCGAACAGGGAGGTAGCTGTAAGTAAGTGTTAGGGAATAGGGAGGTAGCTTTAGATAAAGTGTTAGGGAACAGGGAGGGTGGCTGTAGATAAAGTGTTAGGGAACACGGGAGTTAGCTGTAGATAAAGTGTTAGGAACAGGTAGGTAGCTGTATATAAAGGTTTAGGGAAAAAGGGAGGTAGCTGTAGATAAAGGGTTAGGGGAACAGGGAGGGTAGCTGTGATATAAGTGTTAGGGAACAGGGAGGTAGCTGTAGATAAATGTTAGGGAACAGGGAGTTAGCTGTAGATAAGTGTTAGGGAACAGGGAGGTAGCTGTATATAAAGGGTTAGGGAACAGGGAGGTAGCTGTATATAAAGGGTTAGGGGACAGGGAGGTAGCTGTAGATAAAGGGTTAGGGAACAGGGAGGTAGCTGTATATAAAGTGTTAGGGAACAGGGAGGTAGCTGTATATAAAGTGTTAGGGAACAGGGAGGTAGCTGTAGATAAATGTTAGGGAACAGGGAGGTATTGTAGATAAAGTGTTAGGGAACAGGGAGGTAGCTTTAGATAAAGTGTTAGGGAACAGGGAGGCAGCTGTATATAAAGTGTTAGGGAACAGGGAGGTGGCTGTAGATAAAGTGTTAGGGAACAGGGAGTTAGCTGTAGATAAAGTGTTAGGGAACAGGGAGGTATTGTAGATAAAGTGTTAGGGAACAGGGAGGGTAGCTGTATATAAAGTGTTAGGGAACAGGGAGGTAGCTGTATATAAAGTGTTAGGGAACAGGGAGGGTAGCTGTATATGAAGTGTTAGGGAACAGGGAGGTAGCTGTATATAAAGTGTTAGGGAACAGGGAGGTAGCTGTATATAAAGTGTTAGGGAACAGGGAGGTGGCTGTAGATAAAGTGTTAGGGAACAGGGAGGTAGCTGTATATAAAGGGTTAGGGGACAGGGAGGTAGCTGTAGATAACGTGTTAGGGAATAGGGAGGTAGCTTTAGATAAAGTGTTAGGGAACAGGGAGGTAGCTGTATATAAAGTGTTAGGGAACAGGGAGGTAGCTGTATATAAAGTGTTAGGGAACAGGGAGGTGGCTGTAGATAAAGTGTTAGGGAACAGGGAGGTAGCTGTATATAAAGTGTTAGGGAACAGGGAGGTAGCTGTAGATAAAGTGTTAGAGGTTTAGTGAACAGGGAGGTAGCTGTAGATAAAGAGTTAGCGAACAGGGAGGTAGCTTTCGATAAAGTGTTAGGGAACAGGGAGGTAGGTTTCGATAAAGTGTTAGGGGTTAGGGAACAGGGAGGTAGCTGTAAATAAAGTGTTAGGGAACAGGGACGTAGCTGTCGATAAAGTGTTAGGGAACAGGGAGGTAGCTGTAGATAAAGTGTTAGCGAACAGGGAGGTAGCTGTATATAAAGTGTTAGGGAACAGGGAGGTAGCTGTATATAAAGTGTTAGGGAACAGGGAGGTAGCTGTAGATAAAGTGTTAGCGAACAGGGAGGTAGCTGTAGATAAAGTGTTAGGGAATAGGGAGGTAGCTTTAGATAAAGTGTTAGGGAACAGGGAGGTAGCTGTAGATAAAGTGTTAGGGAACAGGGAGGTAGTTGGTGATAAAGTGTTAGGGAATAGGGAGGTAGCTGTATATAAAGTATTAGGGAACAGGGAGGTAGCTGTATATAAAGTGTTAGGGAACAGGGAGGTAGCTGTATATAAAGGGTTAGGGAACAGGGAGGTAGCTGTATATAAAGTGTTAGGGAACAGGGAGGTAGCTATAGATGAAGTGTTAGGGAACAGGGAGGTAGCTGTATATAAAGGGTTAGGGAACAGGGAGGTAGCTGTAGATAAAGTGCTAGGGAACAGGTAGGTAGCTGTAGATAAAGTGTTAGGGAACAGGGAGGTAGTTGTATAGAAAGTGTTATGCATTAGGGAACAGGGAGGTAGCTGTATAAAAAGTGTTAGGGAACAGGGAGGTGGCTGTAGATAAAGCGTTAGGGAACAGGGAGGTAGCTGTATATAAGGTGTTAGGGAACAGGGATGTTGCTGTAGATAAAGGGTTAGGGAACAGGGAGGTAGCTGAAGACAACGTGTTAGGGAACAGGGAGGTAGCTGTATATAAAGGGTTAGGGAACAGGGAGGTAGCTGTATATAAAGGGTTAGGGAACAGGGAGGTAGCTGTATATAAAGGGTTAGGGGACAGGGAGGTAGCTGTAGATAACGTGTTAGGGAATAGGGAGGTAGCTTTAGATAAAGTGTTAGGGAACAGGGAGGTAGCTGTAGATAAAGTGTTAGGGTACAGGGAGGTAGTTGGTGATAAAGTGTTAGGGAACAGGGAGGTAGCTGTATATAAAGTGTTAGGGAACAGGGAGGTAGCTGTATATAAAGTGTTAGGGAACAGGGAGGTGGCTGTAGATAAAGTGTTAGGGTACAGGGAGGTAGTTGGTGATAAAGTGTTAGGGAACAGGGAGGTAGCTGTATGTAAAGTGTTAGGGAACAGGGAGGTAGCTTTCGATAAAGTGTTAGGGGTTAGGGAACAGGGAGGTAGCTGTAAATAAAGTGTTAGGGAACAGGGAGGTAGCTGTCGATAAAGTGTTAGGGAACAGGGAGGTAGCTGTAGATAAAGTGTTAGCGAACAGGGAGGTAGCTGTATATAAAGTGTTAGGGAACAGGGAGGTAGCTGTATATAAAGTGTTAGGGAACAGGGAGGTAGCTGTAGATAAAGTGTTAGCGAACAGGGAGGTAGCTGTAGATAAAGTGTTAGGGAATAGGGAGGTAGCTTTAGATAAAGTGTTAGGGAACAGGGAGGTAGCTGTAGATAAAGTGTTAGGGAACAGGGAGGTAGTTGGTGATAAAGTGTTAGGGAACAGGGAGGTAGCTGTATATAAAGTGTTAGGGAACAGGGATGTAGCTGTATATAAAGTGTTAGGGAACAGGGAGGTAGCTGTATATAAAGTGTTAGGGAACAGGGAGGTAGCTGTAGATAAAGGGTTAGGGAACAGGGATGTAGCTGTAGATAAAGTGTTAGGGAACAGGGAGTTAGCTGTAGATAAAGTGTTAGGGAACAGGGAGGTAGCTGTAGATAAAGGGTTAGGGAACAGGGAGGTGGCTGTAGATAAAGTGTTAGGGAACAGGGAGTTAGCTGTAGATAAAGTGTTAGGGAACAGGGAGGTAGCTGTATATAAAGGGTTAGGGAACAGGGAGGTAGCTGTAGATAAAGGGTTAGGGAACAGGGAGGTAGCTGTATATAAAGTGTTAGGGAACAGGGAGGTAGCTGTATATAAAGTGTTAGGGAACAGGGAGGTAGCTGTAGATAAATGTTAGGGAACAGGGAGTTAGCTGTAGATAAAGTGTTAGGGAACAGGGAGGTAGCTGTATATAAAGGGTTAGGGAACAGGGAGGTAGCTGTATATAAAGGGTTAGGGGACAGGGAGGTAGCTGTAGATAAAGGGTTAGGGAACAGGGAGGTAGCTGTATATAAAGTGTTAGGGAACAGGGAGGTAGCTGTATATAAAGTGTTAGGGAACAGGGAGGTAGCTGTAGATAAATGTTAGGGAACAGGGAGGTATTGTAGATAAAGTGTTAGGGAACAGGGAGGTAGCTTTAGATAAAGTGTTAGGGAACAGGGAGGCAGCTGTATATAAAGTGTTAGGGAACAGGGAGGTAGCTGTATATAAAGTGTTAGGGAACAGGGAGGTAGCTGTATATAAAGTGTTAGGGAACAGGGAGGTAACTGTAGATAGTGTTAGGGAACAGGGAGGTAGCTGTATATAAAGTGTTAGGGAACAGGGAGGTGGCTGTAGATAAAGTGTTAGGGAACAGGGAGTTAGCTGTAGATAAAGTGTTAGGGAACAGGGAGGTAGCTGTATATAAAGTGTTAGGGAACAGGGAGGTGGCTGTAGATAAAGTGTTAGGGAACAGGGAGGTAGCTGTATATAAAGTGTTAGCGAACAGGGAGGTAGCTGTAGATAAAGTGTTAGGGAACAGGGAGGTAGCTGTATATAAAGTGTTAGGGAACAGGGAGGTAGCTGTAGATAAAGTGTTAGGGAACAGGGAGGTAGCTGTAGATAACGTGTTAGGGAACAGGGAGGTAGCTGTAGATAAAGTGTTAGGGAACAGGGAGGTAGCTGTCGATAAATTGTTATGGGTTAGGGAACAGGGAGGGTAGCTGTATATAAAGCGTTAGGGAACAGGGAGTTAGCTGTAGATAAAGTGTTAGGGAACAGGGAGGTAGCTGTCGATAAAGTTTTAGGGAACAGGGAGGTAGCTGTATATAAAGGGTTAGGGAACAGGGAGGTAGTTGGTGATAAAGTGTTAGGGAACAGGGAGGTAGCTGTCGATAAAGTGTTAGGGAACAGGGAGGTAGCTGTATATAAAGGGTTAGGGAACAGGGAGGTAGCTGTATATAAAGGGTTAGGGGACAGGGAGGTAGCTGTAGATAAAGGGTTAGGGAACAGGGAGGTAGCTGTAGATAAAGTGTTAGGGAACAGGGAGGTAGCTGTATATAAAGTGTTAGGGAACAGGGAGGTAGCTGTATATAAATGTTAGGGAACAGGGAGGTAGCTGTATATAAAGTGTTAGGGAACAGGGAGGTAGCTGTAGATAAATGTTAGGGAACAGGGAGGTAGCTGTATATAAAGTGTTAGGGAACAGGGAGGTAGCTGTATATAAAGTGTTAGGGAACAGGGAGGTAGCTGTATATAAAGTGTTAGGGAACAGGGAGGTAGCTGTATATAAAGTGTTAGGGAACAGGGAGGTAGCTGTATATAAAGTGTTAGGGAACAGGGAGTTAGCTGTAGATAAAGTGTTAGGGAACAGGGAGGTAGCTGTATATAAAGTGTTAGGGGACAGGGAGGTAGCTGTAGATAAAGGGTTAGGGAACAGGGAGGTAGCTGTATATAAAGTGTTAGGGAACAGGGAGGTAGCTGTAGATAAAGTGTTAGGGAACAGGGAGGTAGCTGTATATAAAGTGTTAGGGAACAGGGAGGTAGCTGTATATAAAGTGTTAGGGAACAGGGAGGTGGCTGTAGATAAAGTGTTAGGGAACAGGGAGTTAGCTGTAGATAAAGTGTTAGGGAACAGGGAGGTATTGTAGATAAAGTGTTAGGGAACAGGGAGGTAGCTGTATATAAAGTGTTAGGGAACAGGGAGGTAGCTGTAGATAAAGTGTTAGGGAACAGGGAGGTAGCTGTATATAAAGTGTTAGGGAACAGGGAGGTAGCTGTATATAAAGTGTTAGGGAACAGGGAGGTAGCTGTATATAAAGTGTTAGGGAACAGGGAGGTAGCTGTATATAAAGTGTTAGGGAACAGGGAGGTAGCTGTATATAAAGTGTTAGGGAACAGGGAGTTAGCTGTAGATAAAGTGTTAGGGAACAGGGAGGTAGCTGTCGATAAAGTGTTAGGGAACAGGGAGGTAGCTGTAGATAAAGTGTTAGGGAACAGGGAGGTAGCTGTAGATAAAGTGTTAGGGAACAGGGAGGTAGCTGTAGATAACGTGTTAGGGAACAGGGAGGTAGCTGTAGATAAAGTGTTAGGGAACAGGGAGGTAGCTGTCGATAAAGTGTTATGGGTTAGGGAACAGGGAGGTAGCTGTATATAAAGTGTTAGGGAACAGGGATGTAGCTGTATATAAGGTGTTAGGGAACAGGGAGGTAGCTGTATATAAAGTGTTAGGGAACAGGGAGGTAGCTGTAGATAAAGTGTTAGGGAACAGGGATGTAGCTGTATATAAGGTGTTAGGGAACAGGGAGGTAGCTGTATATAAAGTGTTAGGGAACAGGGAGGTAGCTGTAGATAAAGTGCTAGGGAACAGGGAGGTAGCTGTATATAAAGCGTTAGGGAACAGGGAGTTAGCTGTATATAAATTGTTAGGGAACAGGGAGGTAGCTGTATATAAAGGGTTAGGGAACAGGGAGGGTAGCTGTATATAAAGGGTTAGGGAACAGGGAGGTAGCTGTATATAAAGTGTTAGGGAACAGGGAGGTAGCTGAAGATAAAGTGTTAGGGAACAGGGAGGTAGCTGTAGATAAAGTGTTAGGGAACAGGGAGGTAGCTGTAGATAAAGTGTTAGGGAACAGGGAGGTAGCTGTAGATAAAGTGTTAGGGAACAGGGAGGTAGCTGTAGATAAAGTGTTAGGGAACAGGGAGGTAGTTGTATAGAAAGTGTTAAGGAACAGGGAGGTAGCTGTAGATACAGGGTTAGGGAACAGGGAGGTAGCTGTATATAAAGGGTTAGGGAACAGGGAGGTAGCTGTAGATAAAGTGTTAGGGAACAGGTAGGTAGATGTAGATAAAGTGTTAGGGAACAGGGAGGTAGTTGTATAGAAAGTGTTATGCATTAGGGAACAGGGAGGTAGCTGTATATCAAGTGTTAGGGAACAGGGAGGTGGCTGTAGATAAAGTGTTAGGGAACAGGGAGGTAGCTGTCGATAAAGTGTTAGGGAACAGGGAGGTAGCAGTATATAAAGTGTTAGGGAACAGGGAGGTAGCTGTATATAAGGTGTTAGGGAACAGGGAGGTAGCTGTAGATAAAGTGTTAGGGAACAGGGAGGTAGCTGAAGACAATGTGTTAGGGAACAGGGAGGTAGCTGTAGATAAAGTGTTAGGGAACAGGGAGGTAGCTGTATATAAAGGGTTAGGGAACAGGGAGGTAGCTGTATATAAAGGGTTAGGGGACAGGGAGGTAGCTGTAGATAAAGGGTTAGCGAACAGGGAGGTAGCTGTATGTAAAGTGTTAGGGAACAGGGAGGTAGCTGTAGATAAAGTGTTAGGGAACAGGGAGGTAGCTTTCGATAAAGTGTTAGGGAACAGGGAGGTAGCTGTAAATAAAGTGTTAGGGAACAGGGAGGTGGCTGTAGATAAAGTGTTAGGGAACTGGGAGGTAGCTGTATATAAAGTGTTAGGGAACAGGGAGGTGGCTGTAGATAAAGTGTTAGGGAACAGGGAGGTAGCTGTATATAAAGTGTTAGGGTACAGGGAGGTAGCTGTAGATAAAGTGTTAGGGGTTAGTGAACAGGGAGGTAGCTGTAGATAAAGAGTTAGCGAACAGGGAGGTAGATGTATATAAAGTGTTAGGGAACAGAGAGGTAGCTTTCGATAAAGTGTTAGGGAACATGGAGGTAGCTGTCGATAAAGTGTTATGGGTTAGGGAACAGGGAAGTAGCTGTATATAAAGCGTTAGGGAACAGGGAGTTAGCTGTAGATAAAGTGTTAGGGAACAGGGAGGTAGCTGTCGATAAAGTGTTAGGGAACAGGGAGGTAGCTGTATATAAAGGGTTAGGGAACAGGGAGGTAGCTGTAGATAAATGTTAGGGAACAGGGAGGTATTGTAGATAAAGTGTTAGGGAACAGGGAGGTAGCTGTAGATAAATGTTAGGGAACAGGGAGGTAGCTGTATATAAAGTGTTAGGGAACAGGGAGGTGGCTGTAGATAAAGTGTTAGGGAACAGGGAGGTAGCTGTATATAAAGTTTTAGGGAACAGGGAGGTAGCTGTAGATAAAGTGTTAGGGGTTAGTGAACAGGGAGGTAGCTGTAGATAAAGAGTTAGCGAACAGGGAGGTAGATGTATATAAAGTGTTAGGGAACAGGGAGGTAGCTTTCGATAAAGTGTTAGGGGTTAGGGAACAGGGAGGTAGCTGTATATAAAGTGTTAGGGAACAGGGAGGTAGCTGTCGATAAAGTGTTAGGGAACAGGGAGGTAGCTTTCGATAAAGTGTTAGGGAACAGGGAGGTAGCTGTAGATAACGTGTTAGGGAACAGGGAGGTAGCTGTAGATAAAGTGTTAGGGAACAGGGAGGTAGCTGTCGATAAAGTGTTATGGGTTAGGGAACAGGGAGGTAGCTGTATATAAAGCGTTAGGGAACAGGGAGTTAGCTGTAGATAAAGTGTTAGGGAACAGGGAGGTAGCTGTATATAAAGGGTTAGGGAACAGGGAGGTAGTTGTATAGAAAGTGTTAGGGGACAGGGAGGTAGCTGTAGATACAGGGTTAGGGAACAGGGAGGTAGCTGTATATAAAGGGTTATGGAACAGGGAGGTAGCTGTAGATAAAGTGTTAGGGAACAGGTAGGTAGCTGTAGATAAAGTGTTAGGGAACAGGGAGGTAGTTGTATATAAAGTGTTATGCATAAGGGAACAGGGAGGTAGCTGTATAGTGTTAGGGAACAGGGAGGTGGCTGTATATAAAGTGTTAGGGAACAGGGAGGTAGCTTTCGATAAAGTGTTAGGGAACAGGGAGGTAGCTGTCGATAAAGTGTTAGGGAACAGGGAGGTAGCTGTATATAAAGTGTTAGGGAACAGGGAGGTAGCTTTAGATAAAGTGTTAGGGAACAGGGTGGTAGCTGTAGATAACGTGTTAGGGAACAGGGAGGTAGCTGTAGATAAAGTGTTAGGGAACAGGGAGGTAGCTGTAGATAAAGTGTTAGGGAACAGGGAGGTAGCTGTCGATAAAGTGTTAGGGGTTAGGGAACAGGGAGGTAGCTGTATATAAAGTGTTAGGGAACAGGGAGGTAGCTGTATATAAAGGGTTAGGGAACAGGGAGGTAGCTGTAGATAAAGGGTTAGCGAACAGGGACGTAGCTGTATGTAAAGTGTTAGGGAACAGGGAGGTAGCTGTAGATAAAGTGTTAGGGAACAGGGAGGTAGCTTTCGATAAAGTGTTAGGGAACAGGGAGGTAGCTGTAAATAAAGTGTTAGGGAACAGGGAGGTAGTTGGTGATAAAGTGTTAGGGAACAGGGAGGTAGCTGTATATAAAGTGTTAGGGAACAGGGAGTTAGCTGTATATAAAGTGTTAGGGAACTGGGAGGTAGCTGTATATAAAGTGTTAGGGAACAGGGAGGTGGCTGTAGATAAAGTGTTAGGGAACAGGGAGGTAGCTGTATATAAAGTGTTAGGGTACAGGGAGGTAGCTGTAGATAAAGTGTTAGGGGTTAGTGAACAGGGAGGTAGCTGTAGATAAAGAGTTAGCGAACAGGGAGGTAGATGTATATAAAGTGTTAGGGAACAGAGAGGTAGCTTTCGATAAAGTGTTAGGGGTTAGGGAACAGGGAGGTAGCTGTATATAAAGTGTTAGGGAACAGGGAGGTAGCTGTATATAAAGTGTTAGGGAACAGGGAGGTAGCTGTAGATAAAGTGTTAGGGAACAGGGAGGTAGCTGTAGATAAAGTGTTAGGGAACAGGGAGGTAGCTGTATATAAAGCGTTAGGGAACAGGGAGTTCGCTGTAGATAAAGTGTTAGGGAACATGGAGGTAGCTGTCGATAAAGTGTTATGGGTTAGGGAACAGGGAAGTAGCTGTATATAAAGCGTTAGGGAACAGGGAGTTAGCTGTAGATAAAGTGTTAGGGAACAGGGAGGTAGCTGTCGATAAAGTGTTAGGGAACAGGGAGGTAGCTGTATATAAAGGGTTAGGGAACAGGGAGGTAGCTGTAGATAAATGTTAGGGAACAGGGAGGTATTGTAGATAAAGTGTTAGGGAACAGGGAGGTAGCTGTAGATAAATGTTAGGGAACAGGGAGGTAGCTGTATATAAAGTGTTAGGGAACAGGGAGGTGGCTGTAGATAAAGTGTTAGGGAACAGGGAGGTAGCTGTATATAAAGTTTTAGGGAACAGGGAGGTAGCTGTAGATAAAGTGTTAGGGGTTAGTGAACAGGGAGGTAGCTGTAGATAAAGAGTTAGCGAACAGGGAGGTAGATGTATATAAAGTGTTAGGGAACAGGGAGGTAGCTTTCGATAAAGTGTTAGGGGTTAGGGAACAGGGAGGTAGCTGTATATAAAGTGTTAGGGAACAGGGAGGTAGCTGTCGATAAAGTGTTAGGGAACAGGGAGGTAGCTGTAGATAAATGTTAGGGAACAGGGAGGTAGCTGTAGATAAAGTGTTAGGGAACAGGGAGGTAGCTGTATATAAAGTGTTAGGGAACAGGGAGGTAGCTTTCGATAAAGTGTTAGGGAACAGGGAGGTAGCTGTAGATAACGTGTTAGGGAACAGGGAGGTAGCTGTAGATAAAGTGTTAGGGAACAGGGAGGTAGCTGTCGATAAAGTGTTATGGGTTAGGGAACAGGGAGGTAGCTGTATATAAAGCGTTAGGGAACAGGGAGTTAGCTGTAGATAAAGTGTTAGGGAACAGGGAGGTAGCTGTATATAAAGGGTTAGGGAACAGGGAGGTAGTTGTATAGAAAGTGTTAGGGGACAGGGAGGTAGCTGTAGATACAGGGTTAGGGAACAGGGAGGTAGCTGTATATAAAGGGTTATGGAACAGGGAGGTAGCTGTAGATAAAGTGTTAGGGAACAGGTAGGTAGCTGTAGATAAAGTGTTAGGGAACAGGGAGGTAGTTGTATATAAAGTGTTATGCATAAGGGAACAGGGAGGTAGCTGTATAGTGTTAGGGAACAGGGAGGTGGCTGTATGTAAAGTGTTAGGGAACAGGGAGGTAGCTTTCGATAAAGTGTTAGGGAACAGGGAGGTAGCTGTCGATAAAGTGTTAGGGAACAGGGAGGTAGCTGTATATAAAGTGTTAGGGAACAGGGAGGTAGCTTTAGATAAAGTGTTAGGGAACAGGGTGGTAGCTGTAGATAACGTGTTAGGGAACAGGGAGGTAGCTGTAGATAAAGTGTTAGGGAACAGGGAGGTAGCTGTAGATAAAGTGTTAGGGAACAGGGAGGTAGCTGTCGATAAAGTGTTAGGGGTTAGGGAACAGGGAGGTAGCTGTATATAAAGTGTTAGGGAACAGGGAGGTAGCTGTATATAAAGGGTTAGGGAACAGGGAGGTAGCTGTAGATAAAGTGTTAGGGAACAGGGTGGTAGCTGTATATAAAGTGTTAGGGAACAGAGAGTTAGCTGTATATAAAGTGTTAGGGAACAGGGAGGTAGCTGTATATAAAGTGTTAGGGAACAGGGAGGTAGCTTTCGATAAAGTGTTAGGGGTTAGGGAACAGGGAGGTAGCTGTATATAAAGGGTTAGGGAACAGGGAGGTAGCTGTCGATAAAGTGTTAGGGAACAGGGAGGTAGCTGTATTTAAAGTGTTAGAGAACAGGGAGGTAGCTGTAGATCAAGTGTTAGGGAACAGGGAGGTAGCTGTAGATAAAGTGTTAGGGAACAGGGAGGTAGCTGTCGATAAAGTGTTAGGGAACAGGGAGGTAGCTGTATATAAAGTGTTAGGGAACAGGGAGGTAGCTTTAGATAAAGTGTTAGGGAACAGGGTGGTAGCTGTAGATAACGTGTTAGGGAACAGGGAGGTAGCTGTAGATAAAGTGTTAGGGAACAGGGAGGTAGCTGTCGATAAAGTGTTATGGGTTAGGGAACAGGGAGGTAGCTGTATATAAAGCGTTAGGGAACAGGGAGTTAGCTGTAGATAATGTGTTAGGGAACAGGGAGATAGCTGTCGATAAAGTGTTAGGGGTTAGGGAACAGGGAGGTAGCTGTATATAAAGTGTTAGGGAACAGGGAGGTAGCTGTATATAAAGGGTTAGGGAACAGGGAGGTAGCTGTAGATAAAGTGTTAGGGAACAGGGAGGTAGCTGTATATAAAGTGTTAGGGAACAGGGAGGTAGCTGTATATAAAGTGTTAGGGAACAGGGAGGTAGCTGTATTTAAAGTGTTAGAGAACAGGGAGGTAGCTGTAGATCAAGTGTTAAGGAACAGGGAGGGAAGCTGTAGATAAAGTGTTAGGGAACAGGTAGGTAGCTGTAGATAAAGTGTTAGGGAACAGGGAGGTAGTTGTATAGAAAGTGTTATGCATTAGGGAACAGGGAGGTAGCTGTATATAAAGCGTTAGGGAACAGGGAGGTAGCTGTATATAAAGTGTTAGGGAACAGGGAGGTGGCTGTATATAAAGTGTTAGGGAACAGGGAGGTAGTTGGTGATAAAGTGTTAAGGAACAGGGAGGTAGCTGTAGATAAAGTGTTAGGGAACAGGTAGGTAGCTGTAGATAAAGTGTTAGGGAACAGGGAGGTAGTTGTATAGAAAGTGTTATGCATTAGGGAACAGGGAGGTAGCTGTATATAAAGTGTTAGGGAACAGGGAGTAGTTGGTGATAAAGTGTTAAGGAACAGGGAGGTAGCTGTAGATAAAGTGTTAGGGAACAGGGAGGTAGCTGGGTGCATAGACAGGGGCAAAAAAGTATTTATTCAGCCACCAATTGTGCAAGTTCTCCCACTTAAAAAGAGGAGAGAGGCCTGTAATTTTAATCATAGGTACACTTCAACTATGACAGACAAAATGAGAAAGAAAAATCCAGAAATTCACATTGTAGGATTTTTAATGAATTTATTTGCAAATTATGGTGGAAAATAAGTATTTGGTCAATAACAAAAGTTGATCTCAATACTTTGTTATATACCCTTTGTTGGCAATGACTGAGGTCAAACGTTTTCTGAAAGTCTTCACAAGGTTTTTACACACTGTTGCTGGTATATTGGCCCATTCCTCCATGCAGATCTCCTCTAGAGCAGTGATGTTTTGGGGCTGTTGCTGGGCAACACAGATTTTCAACTCCCTCCAAAGATTTTCTATGGGGTTGAGATCTGGAGACTGGCTAGGCCACTCCAGGACCTTGAAATGCTTCTTACGGAGCCACTCCTTCGTTGCCCGGGCAGTGTGTTTGGGATCATTGTCATGCTGAAAGACCCAGCCACGTTTAATCTTCAATGCCCTTGCTGATGGAAGGAGGTTTTCACTCAAAATCTCACGATACATGGCCCCATTCATTCTTTCCTTTAAACGGATCAGTCGTCCTGGTCCCATTACAGAAAAACAGCCCCAAAGCATGATGTTTCCACCCCCATGCTTCACAGTAGGTATGGTGTTCTTTGGATGCAACACAGCATTCTTTGTCCTCCAAACACAACGAGTTGAGTTTTTACCAAAAAGTTATATTTTGGTTTCATCTGACCATATGACATTCTTCCAATCTTCTTCTGGATCATCCAAATGCTCTCTAGCAAACTTCAGACGGGCCTGGACATGTACTGGCTTAAGCAGGGGGACATGTCTGGCACTGCAGGATTTGAGTCCCTGGCGGCGTAGTGTGTTACTGATGGTAGGCTTTGTTACTTTGGTCCCAGCTCTCTGCAGGTCATTCACTAGGTCCCCCCGTGTGGTTCTGGGAGTTTTGCTCACCGTTCTTGTGATCATTTTGACCCCACGGGGTGAGATCTTGCGTGGAGCCCCAGATCGAGGGAGATTATCAGTGGTCTTGTATGTCTTCCATTTCCTAATAATTGCTCCCACAGTTGATTTCTTCAAACCAAGCTGCTTACCTATTGCAGATTCAGTCTTCCCAGCCTGGTGCAGGTCTACAATTTTGTTTCTGGTGTCCTTTGACAGCTCTATGGTCTTGGCCATAGTGGAGTTTGGAGTGTGACTGTTTGAGGTTGTGGACAGGTGTCTTTTATACTGATAACAAGTTCAAACAGGCGCCATTAATACAGGTAACGAGTGGAGGACAGAGGAGCCTCTTAAGGAAGAAGTTACAGGTCTGTGAGAGCCAGAAATCTTGCTTGTTTGTAGGTGACCAAATACTTATTTCCCACCATAATTTGCAAATAAATTCATTAAAAATCCTACAATGTGATTTTCTGGATTTTTTTCTCATTTTGTCTGTCATAGTCGAAGTGTACCCATGATGAAAATTACAGGCCTCTCTCATCTTTTTAAGTGGGAGAACTTGCACAATTGGTGGCTGACTAAATACTTTTTTGCCCCACTGTATATATGTTTGTGCGTGTGTGTGTGTGTGAGCTACCATTTCTACTCCAGTGAAATGTGACACTTTGTGATTGGCCATTTAAGATTGGGATTCGGCTTCTGATTGGTCGGTAGTGAGACCAGTAGGATTCTGACACACACACACACACGCACCTGTTGTGCTCGTCAGAGGAGACTGTGTTATCAGTTGTGTGTGGCAGTGAGACAGAACAGAGGAGATGCAGAACAGAGTGTGACCAGTGGACAGGAGAGACAGAACAGAGGAGAGACTGGAGAGAGGAGAGACAGAACAGAGGAGAGACTGGATACAGGAGAGACAGAACAGAGGAGAGACTGGATACAGGAGAGACAGAACAGAGGAGAGACTGGAGAGAGGAGAGACAGAACAGAGGAGAGACTGGAGAGAGGAGAGACAGAACAGAGGAGAGACTGGAGAGAGGAGAGACTGGAGAGAGGAGAGACAGAACAGAGTGTGACCAGTGGACAGGAGAGACAGAACAGAGTGTGACCAGTGGACAGGAGAGACAGGACACTGCGTGACTAGTGGACAGGATAGTGTGTGACCAGCAGAACAGTTTGTGACGAGGGTTATTCTCTATCAGCATCATCACCATGCGGTTCTGTGTGGTTCTAGTAGCCGTGGTTCTGGTTCTCCATGTGTCCCGGACCGAGACGGCGGAGGAAACCAGTCCAGAACAGACCGACGCAGCGGAACAAGAGACGGAGCCGGAGAAGAAAGAGAAAACGACTGAGATAGAGGAGGAGAAGGACGTCATGGTTCTACACATCAATAACTTCCAAAGGGCCCTGAGTGAAAACAAGTTCCTGCTGGTTGAGTTCTGTGAGTAGCAACATAGTGAAGGTTAAGGTTAGTTACCTAGTCATTTGGTTAGGGTTAGTCACCCAGTCATCTTGGGTTAGGGTTAGTTACCTAGTCATTTGGGTTAGGGTTAGGGTTAGTCACCTAGTCATCTGGGTTAGGGTTAGGGTTAGGGTTAGTCACCTAGTCATCTGGGTTAGGGTTAGTCACCTAGTCATCTGGGTTAGGGTTAGTCACCCAGTCATCTTGGGTTAGGGTTAGTCATCTAGTCATCTTGGGTTAGGGTTAGTCACCTAGTCATCTTGGGTTAGGGTTAGTCACCTAGTCATCTTGGGTTAGGGTTAGTCACCCAGTCATCTTGGGTTAGGGTTAGTCACCTAGTCATCTGGGTTAGGGTTAGGGTTAATCACCTAGTCATCTTGGGTTAGTGTTAGGGTTAATCACCTAGTCATCTGGGTTAGGGTTAATCACCTAGTCATCTGGGTTAGGGTTAGTCACCTAGTCATCTGGGTTAGGGTTAGTCACCTAGTCATCTGGGTTAGGGTTAGTCACCTAGTCATCTTGGGTTAGGGTTAGTCATCTAGTCATCTTGGGTTAGGGTTAGTCACCTAGTCATCTGGGTTAGGGTTAGGGTTAGTCATCTAGTCATCTTGGGTTAGTGTTAGGGTTAGTCACCTAGTCATCTGGGTTAAGGTTAGTCATCTAGTCATCTGGGTTAGGGTTAGGGTTAGTCACCTAGTCATCTGGGTTAGGGTTAGTCATCTAGTACTCTTGGGTTAGGGTTAGTCACCTAGTCATCTTGGGTTAGGGTTAGTCACCTAGTCATCTTGGGTTAGGGTTAGGGTTAGTCACCTAGTCATCTGGGTTAGGGTTAGGGTTAGTCAGCTAGTCATCTGGGTTAGGGTTAGTCACCTAGTCATCTTGGGTTAGGGTTAGTCACCTAGTCATCTTGGGTTAGGGTTAGTCATCTAGTCATCTTGGGTTAGGGTTAGGGTTAGTCACCTACTCCTCTTGGGTTAGGGTTAGGGTTAGTCACCTAGTCATCTTGGGTTAGGGTTAGGGTTAGTCACCTAGTCATCTTGGGTTAGGGTTAGTCACCTAGTCATCCTGGCCAGTTGTACAATTAATTTCAAACCTTCTCTTCATCCTCATGACTCTATGACTCTCTACCCTAACCCTCGTCATCTCTCAGGACCCTTATTTGTTTTACTCCCTGACCTTAACACTCGTCATCACTAAGGACCCTTATCAGCTGAATGTTCACATGTTCTCTCCAACTGTAGCACGTGTAAATTCTCCCAGGGCTACCTCTACTTGAGGTTAAGGTTAGGAGGAGCTACCAGGGCTACCAGGGCTATCTCTACCTGAGGTTAAGGTTAGGAGGAGTTACCAGGACTGCCTCTACCTGAGGTTAAGGTTAGGAGGAGTTACCAGGGCTACCAGGGCTACCTCTACCTGAGGTTAAGGTTAGGAGGAGTTACCAGGGCTGCCTCTACTTGAGGTTAAGGTTAGGAGGAGTTACCAGGGCTAGCTCTACCTGAGGTTAAGGTTAGGAGTTACCAGGGCAATCTCTACCTGAGGTTAAGGTTAGGAGGAGTTACCATGGCTACCAGGGCTGCCTCTACCTGAGGTTAAGGTTAGGAGGAGTTACCAGGGCTACCAGGGCAATCTCTACCTGAGGTTAAGGTTAGGAGGAGTTACCATGGCTACCAGGGCTATCTCTACCTGAGGTTAAGGTTAGGAGGAGTTACCAGGGCTGCCTCTACCTGAGGTTAAGGTTAGGAGGAGTTACCATGGCTACCAGGGCTATCTCTACCTGAGGTTAAGGTTATGAGGAGTTACCATGGTTACCAGTTTAGCCTCAACTGACTCTGGATCTGATCTGGTATATTTGCATTTTATCATTAATTTGCCATATGCAATTGTGTGTGTGTGTGTGTGTGTGTGTGTGTGTGTGTAGATGCTCCGTGGTGTGGTCACTGCCGTCAGTTGGAGCCGGTGTATGTGGAGGCAGCGGGGGTGTTGAAGGGAGAGAGAAAGGAGGGAGAGAGCGAGGGATACCGTCTAGCTAAAGTGGATGCTGCAGAGGAGAAGGAGCTGGCGGAAGAGTATGATGTCGGAAGTTTCCCAACCATCAAACTGTTCACCGACGGAGACAGAAACAACCCCATCGACTTCACTGGTAATAACCTCTAGCCCCTGACCACTGACCTCTGACCTCTAACCCTACTGACCCTAAACCTAACCATCAAACTGTGTGTGTTTTAGGGAAGAGGACAGTGCAGGGTATTGTCCAGTGGTTGAAGAGGCGGTCAGGTCCTAGTGCCGTGGTGTTAGAGACGACTGATGCCGCTTCAGAACACATCAGCCTTCACAACGTTACAGTGCTGGGGTTCTTCACTGTGAGTACCCTGACCCCTGGTCTCCAACCCTAACCCTGACCCCTGGTCTCCAACCCTAACCTGTCCCCTGGTCTCCAACCCTGACCCTGACCCCTGGTCTCCAATACTGACCCTGGTCTCCAACCCTGACCCCTGGTCTCCAACCCTGACCCTGACCCATGGTCTCCAACCCTAACCCTGACCCCTGGTCTCTAACCCTGACCCTGACCCCTGGTCTCCAACCCTGACCCTGACCCCTGGTCTCCAACCCTGACCCTGACCCCTGGTCTCTAACCCTGACCCTGACCCCTGGTCTCTAACCCTGACCCTGACCCCTGGTCTCCAACCCTAACCCCTGGTCTACAAGCCTGACCCCTGGTCTCCAACCCTAACCCTGACCCCTGGTCTCCAACCCTAACCCTGACCCCTGGTCTCCAACCCTAACCCTGACCCCTGGTATCCAACCCTAACCCTGACCCCTCGTCTCCAACCCTAACACTGACCCCTGGTCTCCAACCCTGACCCTGACCCCTGGTCTCTGACCCTGACCCTGACCCCTGGTCTCTGACCCTGACCCCTGGTCTCCAACCCTAACCCTGACCCCAGGTCTCCAACCCTGACCCTGACCCCTGGTCTCTAACCCTAACCCTGACCCCTGGTCTCCAACCCTAACCCTGACCCCTGGTCTCCAACCCTAACCCTGACCCCTGGTCTCCAACCCTAACCCTGACCCCTGGTCTCTAACCCTGACCCTGACCCCTGGTCTCCAACCCTGACCCCTGGTCTCCAACCCTGACCCTGACCCCTGGTCTCCATCCCTAACCCTGACCCCTGGTCTCCAACCCTAACCCTGACCCCTGGTCTCCAACCCTGACTCTGACTACTGGTCTCTGACCCCTGGTCTCCAACCCTGACCCTGACTCTGGTCTCTAACCCTAACCCTGACCCCTGGTCTCCAACCCTAACCCTGACCCCTGGTCTCCAACCCTAACCCTGACCCCTGGTCTCCAACCCTAACCCTGACCCCTGGTCTCCATCCCTAACCCTGACCCCTGGTCTCCAACCCTGACCCTGACCCCTGGTCTCCAACCCTGACCCTGACCCCTGGTCTCCAACCCTAACCCTGACCCCTGGTCTCCAACCCTGACCCTGACCCCTGGTCTCCTACCCTAACCCTGACCTCTGGTCTCCAACCCTAACCCTGACCCCTGGTCTCCGACCCTGACCCTGACTACTGGTCTCTGACCCCTGGTCTCCAACCCTGACCCTGACCCCTGGTCTCTAACCCTGACCCCTGGTCTCCAACCCTAACCCTGACCTCTGGTCTCCAACCCTAACCCTGACCCCTGGTCTCCGACCCTGACCCTGACTACTGGTCTCTGACCCCTGGTCTCCAACCCTGACCCTGACCCCTGGTCTCTAACCCTGACCCTGACCCCTGGTCTCCAACCCTAACCCCTGGTCTCCAACCCTAACCCTGACCCCTGGTCTCCAACCCTAACCCTGACCCCTGGTCTGCAACCCTAACCCCTGGTCTCCAACCCTAACCCTGACCCCTGGTCTCCAACCCTAACCCTGACCCCTGGTCTCCAACCCTAACCCTGACCCCTGGTCTCCAACCCTAACCCTGACCCCTGGTCTCCAACCCTAACCCTGACCCCTGGTCTCTAACCCTGACCCTGACCCCTGGTCTCCATCCCTAACCCCTGGTCTCCAACCCTGACCCTGACCCCTGGTCTCCATCCCTAACCCTGACCCCTGGTCTCCAACCCTAACCCTGACCCCTGGTCTCCAACCCTAACCCTGACCCCTGGTCTCCAACCCTAACCCTGACCCCTGGTCTCCGACCCTGACCCTGACTACTGGTCTCTGACCCCTGGTCTCCAACCCTGACCCTGACCCCTGGTCTCCAACCCTGACCCTGACCCCTGGTCTCCAACCCTAACCCTGACCCCTGGTCTCCAACCCTAACCCTGACCCCTGGTCTCCAACCCTAACCCTGACCCCTGGTCTCCAACCATGACCCCTGGTCTCCAACCCTAACCCTGACCCTGACCCCTGGTCTCCAACCCTGACCCTGACCCCTGGTCTCCAACCCTGACCCTGACCCCTGGTCTCTGACCCTGACCCCTGGTCTCCAACCCTAACCCTGACCCCTGGTCTCCAACCCTGACCATGACCCCTGGTCTCCAACCCTAACCCTGACCCCTGGTCTCCAACCCTAACCCTGACCCCTGGTCTCCAACCCTAACCCTGACCCCTGGTCTCCAACCCTGACCCTGACCCCGACCCCTGGTCTCCAACCCTGACCCTGAACCCTGGTCTCCAACCATGACCCCTGGTCTCCAACCCTAACCCTGACCCTGACCCCTGGTCTCCAACCCTAACCCTGACCCTGACCCCTGGTCTCCAACCCTAACCCTGACCCCTGGTCTCCAACCCTGACCCTGAGCCCTGGTCTCCAACCCTAACCCTGAGCCCTGGTCTCCAACCCTAACCCTGACCCCTGGTCTCCAACCCTAACCGTGACCCTGACCCCTGGTCTCCAACCCTGACCCTGACCCCTGGTCTCCAACCCCAACCCTAACCCTTTGACCTCTAATCCCTGACGTCTGTATGTCTGTCTGTCTGTCTGTATAAAGACTATAGCGTCTGTACAGCAGTCTGAACATTAGACTAGAGACTATAGTGTCTGTACAGTAGTCTGAACATTAGACTAGAGACTATAGTGTCTGTACAGCAGTCTGAACATTAGACTAGAGACTATAGTGTCTGTACAGCAGTCTGAACATTAGACTAGAGACTATAGTGTCTGTACAGCAGTCTGAACATTAGACTAGAGACTATAGTGTCTGTACAGCAGTCTGAACATTAGACTAGAGACTATAGTGTCTGTACAGCAGTCTGAACATTAGACTAGAGACTATAGTGTCTGTACAGCAGTCTGAACATTAGACTAGAGACTATAGTGTCTGTACAGCAGTCTGAACATTAGACTAGAGACTATAGTGTCTGTACAGCAGTCTGAACATTAGACTAGAGACTATAGTGTCTGTACAGCAGTCTGAACATTAGACTAGAGACTATAGTGTCTGTACAGCAGTCTGATCATTAGACTAGAGACTATAGTGTCTGTACAGCAGTCTGAACATTAGACTAGAGACTATAGTGTCTGTACAGCAGTCTGAACATTAGACTAGAGACTATAGTGTCTGTACAGCAGTCTGAACATTAGACTAGAGACTATAGTGTCTGTACAGCAGTCTGAACATTAGACTAGAGACTATAGTGTCTGTACAGCAGTCTGAACATTAGACTAGAGACTATAGTGTCTGTACAGCAGTCTGCACATTAGACTAGAGACTATAGTGTCTGTACAGCAGTCTGAACATTAGACTAGAGACTATAGTGTCTGTACATAGTCATCTACATTAGATTTTACTTTTGATTATTCAGGTTCACCGTCACCATTTCCCAGTTGATTTGAATGTTGTAAATCCCCGTGTAATTCTCAGTGTAAATCCCAGTGTAAGAACAGTTTAAAGCCTCAAAAGACGATCCAACTTCAGAGCTGCCAACTCGCATCTGACCTTCTATCTCACGCGTCTGACCCTCTTCTCTTATATCTGAACATTTTAAGGCCTACACCTATAGAACCAGCCATCATACCTTCATCAGAACACCCTAGTCAGGTCAATACCAACTAAACAGGCCTACACCAATAGAACAATTTAGCATTAACACTGGAGTGATAGATGTGCAAGAAGAAATACTGGGTTGCAAAAGTGAAATAAGATAAATAACAATATGGGGATGAGGTAGTTGGATTGGCTATTTACAGATGGGCTGTGTACAGGTGCAATGATTGGTAAGCTGCTCTGACAGCTGATGCTTAAAGTTAGAGAGGGATATATAAGACTCCAGCTTCAGTGATTTTTGCAATTTGTTCCAGTCATTGGCAGCAGAGAACTGGAAGGAAAGGAGGCCAAATGAGATGTTAGCTTTAGGGGTGACCAATGAAATATACCTGTTGGAGGGCATGCTACGGGTTGGTGTTGCTATGGTGACCAGTGAGCTGACATAAGGCGGGGCTTCACATAGTAAAGACTAAAAGATGACCTGGAGCCAGTGGGTTTGGCAACGAATACGTAGCGAGGGCCAGCCAACGAGAGCATACAGGTCAGAGTGGTGGGTAGTGTATGGGGCTTTGGTGACAAAACGGATGGCACTGTGATAGACTGCATCCAATTTGCTGAGTAGCGTGTTGGAGGCCATTTTGTAAATGACATCACCGAATTCAAGGATCGGTAGGATAGTCCGTTTTACGAGGGTATGTTTGGCATCGTGAGTGAAGGAGGCCTTGTTGCGAAATAGGAAGCCGATTCTAGATTTATTAAAGTGACCATTATTAAAGTGGCCAGTGATTTAAAGTCTATGTATATAGGCAGCAGCCTCTAATGTGCTAGTGATGGCTATTTAACAGTCTGATGGCCTTGAGATAGAAGCTGTTTTTCAGTCTCTCGGTTCCCGCTTTGATGCACCTGTACTGACCTCGCCTTCTGGATGATAGCGGGGTGAACAGGCAGTGGCTCGGGTGGCTGTTGTCCTTGATGATCTTTTTGAGCTTCCTGTGACATAGGGTGCTGCAGGTGTCCTGGAGGGCAGGTAATTTGCCCCCGGTGATGCGTTGGGCAGACCGCACGACCCTCTGGAGAGCCCTGCAGTTGCGGGAGGTGCAGTTGCCGTACCAGGCGGTGATACAGCCCGTTAAAAATGCTCTCAATTGTGCATCTGTAGAGGTTTGTGAGTGTTATAGGTGCCAACTTGACACAACTATGGGAAGCATTGCAGTCAACATGTGCCAGCATCCCTGTGGAGCACTGTCGACAACTTGTAGAGTCATGCCCTGACGGATTGAGGCTGTTCTGAGGACAAAAGGGGGTGCAACTCAACATTAGGAAGGTGTTCTTAACTAACCAAATGTTAGTGCATCGAGTCGTATCTCATCGAAACAAACCGTATCGATTCTTCCTCTAATCTAACCAAATGTTAGTGCATCGAGTCGTATCGCATCGATTCATCCTCTAATCTAACCAAATGTTAGTGCATCGAGTCGTATCGCATCGATTCTTCCTCTAATCTAACCAAATGTTAGTGCATCGAGTCGTATCGCATCGATTCATCCTCTAATCTAACCAAATGTTAGTGCATCGAGTCGTATCGCATCGATTCATCCTCTAATCTAACCAAATGTTAGTGCATCGAGTCATATCGCATCAATTCATCCTCTAATCTAACCAAATGTTAGTGCATCGAGTCGTATCGCATCGATTCATCCTCTAAACCAAATCACACCAATATGTTTGAAACTAAATTGAACGTATTGTTCCTGTTTCATATCAGAGCCCATGTGTCTAGTACAGATGTCTGTCTGTCTGTCTGTCTGTCTGCTCTATATATAATCTATCTGTCTGTCAGCTCTATATATAATCTATCTGTCTATCTGATCTGTCCACCAGAGTCTGGAGAGTGAGGAGGTCAAGGTGTTCTATAGTGTTGCCATGGAGATGGTTGACATGGTGTTCGGGGTGACAACCAGTCCAGAGGTCTTCCAGAAATATGAAGTAAAGAACAACAGAGTGGTGCTGTTCAAGAAGGTGAGGAGCTCTGACCTCTAACCCCTGACCGCTAACCCCTGACCTCTAACCCCTGACCTCTAACCCCTGACCTCTAATGTGTGTGTGTGTGTGTGTGTGTGTGTGTGTGTGTGTGTGTGTGTGTGTGTGTGTGTGTGTGTGTTAGTTTGACGAGGGCAGGGTAGACCTGTCTGTGTCTGAGGAGGAGAAGGTGGGTAAAGAGGAGCTGACTGTCTTCATCAGGACCAACAGTCTGGAGCTGGTCATAGAGTTCAACGAGCAGGTACACACACACACACACACACACGAACACACACGAACACATACACATACACATACACATACACATACACATACACATACACATACACATACACATACACACACATAAACACAGCCTATTGAGTGTGTTGTGTCTGTCTATCCTGCAGAATGCAGATAAGATCTTTGGTTCAAAGGTTCACACCCACACCCTCCTGTTCATCAACTCTACAGTCCAGGAGCAGAAGAGCCTTCTGACTGAATACAGCACCGTGGCCAGGGACTTCAAGGGCAAGGTATTATACTATACACAACTATAGAAATACTGCTATACATTTATATAATGGATGGGTCTAATCCTGATTGGTTAAAACCGCATTCCAGCCGGCGTCTATTCCACAAGTTACCAGCGGCTAAATCTATAATGTTAAAATGTCTATGTTCCATCTGACTCCGCAATCCACTGCCTCTTCAGCCCGGCCAGGCAATTTATAAACTTGATCTCCACTAGTCTTTTAGACTGTCATTTAGTTCTCAACAGCAGAGATTTGTATAAACCTGTCTGTCTCTCTGACATATGCAACATTTTTTCAATATTCAAATTTGATCTCCAGTCATTTTTTTATTTTATTCATTTCACCTTTATTTAACCAGGTATTTATATATATAACCCTAACCCTTTATTTAACCAGGTATTTATATATATAACCCTAACCCTTTATTTAACCAGGTATTTATATATTATATATAACCCTAACCCTTTATTTAACCAGGTATTTATATATTATATATAACCCTAACCCTTTATTTAACCAGGTATTTATATATTATATATATAACCCTAACCCTTTATTTAACCAGGTATTTATATATTATATATATAACCCTAACCCTTTATTTAACCAGGTATTTATATATTATATATAAAGTTGAGAACAAGTTCTCATTTACAACTGCGACCTGGCCAAGATAAAGCAAAGCAGTGCGACACAAACAACACAGAGTAACACATGGAATAAACAAAACATACAGTCAATAACACAATGGAAACATCTATATATAGTGTACAGTCAATAACACAATGGAAACATCTATATATAGTGTACAGTCAATAACACAATGGGAAAAAAAGAAAGCAAATGGCGTGAGGAGGCAATAAAATAATAAATAGGCCATAGTAGTTAAGTAATTACAATTTAGCAGATTAACACTGGAGTGATAGATGAGCTGATGATGATGTGCAAGTAGAGATACTGGTGTGCAAAAGAGAAGAAAAGTAACTCAAAACAGTATGGGGATGAGGTAGGTAGATGGGCTATTTCCAGATGGACTATGTACAGCTGCAGTGATCATTCAGCTGCTCAGATTTGATATGAACTCCTAACATCTCGCTTGGGGCAGTGAATTTCGCTACACTCGCATTAACATCTGCTAACCATGTGTATGTAACAAATAAAATTTGATTTGATTTGATTTGAATTAAACTGCCTCCTGTCGGCCTAACATCTCCAACAGGGCAGTGAATTAAACTGCCTCCTGTCGGCCTAACATCTCCAACGGGGCAGTGAATTAAACTGCCTCCTGTCGGCCTAACATCTCCAACGGGGCAGTGAATTAAACTGCCTCCTGTCGGCCTAACATCTCCAACGGGGCAGTGAATTAAACTGCCTCCTGTCGGCCTAACATCTCCAACGGGGCAGTGAATTAAACTGCCTCCTGTCGGCCTAACATCTCCAACGGGGCAGTGAATTAAACTGCCTCCTGTCGGCCTAACATCTCCAACGGGGCAGTGAATTAAACTGCCTCCTGTCGGCCTAACATCTCCAACGGGGCAGTGAATTAAACTGCCTCCTGTCGGCCTAACATCTCCAACGGGGCAGTGAATTAAACTGCCTCCTGTCGGCCTAACATCTCCAAAGGGGCAGTGAATTAAACTGCCTCCTGTCGGCCTAACATCTCCAACGGGGCAGTGAATTAAACTGCCTCCTGTCAGCCTAACATCTCCAACGGGGCAGTGAATTAAACTGCCTCCTGTCGGCCTAACATCTCCAACGAGGCAGTGAATTAAACTGCCTCCTGTCGGCCTAACATCTCCAACGGGGCAGTGAATTAAACTGCCTCCTGTCGGCCTAACATCTCCAACGGGGCAGTGAATTAAACTGCCTCCTGTCGGCCTAACATCTCCAACGGGGCAGTGAATTAAACTGCCTCCTGTCGGCCTAACATCTCCAACGGGGCAGTGAATTAAACTGCCTCCTGTCGGCCTAACATCTCCAACGGGGCAGTGAATTAAACTGCCTCCTGTCGGCCTAACATCTCCAACGGGGCAGTGAATTAAACTGCCTCCTGTCGGCCTAACATCTCCAACGGGGCAGTGAATTAAACTGCCTCCTGTCGGCCTAACATCTCCAACGGGGCAGTGAATTAAACTGCCTCCTGTCGGCCTAACATCTCCAACGAGGCAGTGAATTATTTTGTTTTACATTTATTTAACTAGGCAAGTCAGTTAAGAACAAATTCTTATTTTCAATGACGGCCTAGGAACTTAACTGCCAATCTGGGCTAGACAATCTGGACCCTCTCTTTCTAAAATTATCTGCCAAAATTGTTGCAACCCCTATTACTAGCCTGTTCAACCTCTCTTTCGTATCGTCTGAGATTCCCAAAGATCCCCTCTTCAAAGGGGGAGACACTCTAGACCCAAATTGCTACAGACCTACAGTATATCGATCCTAACCTGTCTTTCTAAGGTCTTTGAAAGCCAAGTTAACAAACAGATTACTGACCATTTCGAATCCCACCATACCTGCCACGCTCTAGGTTCTAAACGACATCATAACAGCCATCGATAAGAGACATTACTGTGCAGCCGTATTCATCGACCTGGCCAAGGCTTTCGACTCTGTCAATCACAACATTCTTATTGGCAGACTCGACAGCCTTGGTTTCTCAAATGATTGCCTCGCCTGGTTTACCAACTACTTCTCTGATAGAGTTCAGTGTGTCAAATCGGAGGGCCTGTTGTCCGGACCTCTGGCAGTCTCTATGGGTGTGCCACAGGGTTTAATTCTCGGGCCGACTCTCTTTTCTGTATACATCAATGATGTTGCTCTTGCTGCTGGTGATTCTCTGATCCACCTCTACGCAGACGACACCATTCTGTATACTTCTGGCCCCTCCTTGGACACTGTGTTAACTAACCTCCAGACGAGCTTCAATGCCATACAACTCTCCTTCCGTGGCCTCCAACTGCTCTTAAACGCAAGTAAAACTATATGCATGCTATTCAATCGATCACTGCCCGCACCTGCTCGCCCGTCCAGCATCACTACTCTGGACCGCTCTGACTTACCTGGGTGTCTGGTTAGACTGTAAACTCTCCTTCCAGACTCACATTAAGCATCTCCAATCCCAAATTAAATCTAGAATCGGCTTCCTATATCGCAACAAAGCATCCTTCACTCATGCTGCCAAACATACCCTCGTAAAACTGACCATCCTACCGATCCTCGACTTCGGTGATGTCATCTATAAAATAGCCTCCAACACTCTACTCAACAAACTGGATGCAGTCTATCACAGTGCCATCCGTTTTGTCACCAAAGCCCCATACACTACTACCTGTACGCTCTCGTTGGTTGGCCCTCACTCGTCACCAAACCCACTGGCTACAGGTTATCTACAAGTCTCTGCTACGTAAAGCCCCGCCTTATCTCAGCTTACTGGTCACCATAGCAGCACCCACTCGTAGCACGCGCTCCAGCAGGTATATCTCACTGGTCACCCCCAAAGCCAATTCCTCCTTTGGTCGTCTTTCCTTCCAGTTCTCTGCTGCCCATAACTGGAACAAATTGCAAAAATCTCTGAAGCTGGAGACTCACATCTCCCTCACTAGCTTTAAGCACCAGCTGTCAGAGCAGCTTACAGATCACTGCACCTGTACATAGCCCATCTGTAAACAGCCCATCTATCTACCTATACTGGTATTTATTTATTTATTTTGCTCCTTTGCACCCCAGTATCTCTACCTGCACATTCATCTTCTGCCGATCTACCATTCCAGTGTTTAATTGCTATATTGTAATTACTTCGCCACCATGGCCTATTTATTTCCTAACTTACCTCATTTGCATTCACTGTATATAGACTTTTTGTTTTCTTTTGTTCTACTGTATTATTGACTGTATGTTTTGTTTATTCCATGTGTAACTCTGTGTTGTTGTATGTGTCGAATTGCTACGCTTTATCTTGGCCAGGTCGCAGTTCTCAACTAGTCTACCTGGTTAACCTGGTTAAATAAAGGTGAAATAAAAATAATTAAAAAAAATATACAGTATACTACTACAGTATTCTACTACACACTACTATATACAGTATACTACTACTACTATATACAGTATACTACTACTACACACTACTATATAAAGTATACTACTACTACACACTGCTATATACAGTACACTACTACTACACACCACTATATAAAGTATACTACTACTACTATATACAGTATACTACTACACTATACTACTACACACTACTATATACAGTATACTACTATATTCAGTACATTGTTCATCAGCAGATTGTCATGGTTTTTCAAGGTTTTCCTTGGTATGGGCATTGACGTGTGTGTGTGTGTGTGTGTGTGTGTGTGTGTGTGTGTGTGTGTGTGTGTGTGTGTGTGTGTGTGTGTGTAGGTATTGTTCATAATTATAGATGTAACGGGACCAGTCAGTCATGTCCTGAAGTACTTCGGTCTTTCCGAGGGCGACGCCCCCGCTGTACGCATCATCAACACCGACACCGCCAAGAAGTTCGCTCTGATTGGACAGATAAAGGCCGCCACACTCCAAACGTTCTGTCAGGGAGTTCTGGACGGAACCGTGAAGGTAAACAATCACCCAAACAATCATATCACTCCTACTACTAGCGCTAGCTAATCACATAACACATACTACTAGACTTAGCCAATCCCATCACTCCTGACCATACTGCCAACGTATCATATCACTCCTACTACTAGACTTAGCCAATCCCATCACTCCTGCTACTAGACTTAGCCAATCACATCACTCCTACTACTAGACTTAGCCAATCACATCACTCCTACTACTAGAGCTAGCCAATCACATCACTCCTACTACTAGAGCTAGTCATTCACATCATTCCTGACCCTACTGCCAACGTATCACATCACCCCTACTACTAGAGCTAGCCAATCACATCACCCCTACTACTAGAGCTAGCCAATCACATCACCCCTACTACTAGAGCTAGCCAATCACATCACTCCTACTACTAGAGCTAGCCAGTCACATCACTCCTACTAATAGAGCTAGCCAGTCACATCACTCCTACTACTAGAGCTAGCCAGTCACATCACTCCTACTGCTAGAGCTAGCCAATCACAATACTCCCACGTACCCCTACAGCCACACAGGGTGTAAAGTTTAGAGGTCAGGATTAGGGTCTAATTGTTTGTTATGGTTCCAGGCCCACTTTCTCAGTGAGGATGTACCTGAGGACTGGGATAAGGGTCAGGGGTTAGGGGTCAGGAGTTTAAGGTTAGAGGTCAGGGGTTAGAGGTTAGTGGTCAGGGGTTAGAGATCAGAGATTAGTGGTCAAGAGTTAGAGATGAGAGGTTATGGGTTAGAGGTCAGGGGTTAGAGGTTATGGGTTAGAGGTCAGGGGTTAGAGGTTAGAGTATAACTGTGTGTTGTGGTTACAGTCTCACCTGCTGAGCGAGGAGGTACCAGAAGACTGGGATAAAGGACCCGTTAAAGTTCTGGTCGGGAAGAACTTTGAGGCTGTCGCCCTCGACAACAACAAGAATGTCTTCGTAGAGTTCTGTAAGTCAACTATTCCTGTATCAATCATCAGCAGTTCAACGTCCAAGGCGTGGCATAATAAATCCTCTCTGTACTACAGATTACTGCTAAAATAAAGGAAGCACTTGAGTAAATGAGGATACAAAGTATATTGAAAGCAGGTGTGCAGGTGTGGTTCCTGAGTTAATTAAGCAATTAACATCCCATCATGCTTAGGGTCACGTATAAGAATGCTGGGCAGGCCATTATTTTGGCCACCGTGGCTCTGCTCCCATAGGATGACACTGCCCCCATCCACAGGGTATGAGTGGTCGCTGAATGATGTAAACCATATGCCATGGCCGTCTCAGTCACCAGAGCTACAATTGAACACTTACGGTTCTGGAAGGGCGGAGTCAGTGTTTTCCAACGTCAACAAAAAAACTCTTTATTGTGAAAGAATGGTGTCGCATCCCTCCGACAGAGTTCCAGACACCTGTAGAATCTGAGGTGAAGCTGTTTGGCTGGTCGTCGTGGTGAAGACTTATTAACCCACCATCTTGGTGTTTCCTCTATTTAGCCAGTTACCTGTTACCTGTCGCTAGTGGTGTTTCCTCTATTTTGCCAGTTACCTGTCGCTAGTGGTGTTCCCTCTATTTAGCCAGTTACCTGTCGCTAGTGGTGTTCCCTCTATTTAGCCAGTTACCTGTCGCTAGTGGTGTTTCCTCTATTTTGCCAGTTACCTGTCGCTAGTGGTGTTTCCTCTATTTTGCCAGTTACCTGTCGCTAGTGGTGTTCCCTCTATTTAGCCAGTTACCTGTCGCTAGTGGTGTTTCCTCTATTTAGCCAGTTACCTGTTACCTGTTGCTAGTGGTGTTTCCTCTATTTAGCCAGTTACCAGTTCCCTGTCACTAGTGGTGTTTCCTCTATTTAGCCAGTTCCCTGTCGCTAGTGGTGGTTCCTCTATTTAGCCAGTTCCCAGTTACCTGTCGCTAGTGGTGTTTCCTCTATTTAGCCAGTTACCTGTTACCTGTCGCTAGTGGTGTTTCCTCTATTTAGCCAGTTACCAGTTCCCTGTCGCTAGTGGTGTTTCCTCTATTTAGCCAGTTACCTGTTACCTGTCGCTAGTGGTGTTTCCTCTATTTAGCCAGTTACCTGTTACCTGTCGCTAGTGGTGTTTCCTCTATTTAGCCTGTTACCTGTCGCTAGTGGTGTTTCCTCTATTTAGCCTGTTACCTGTCGCTAGTGGTGTTTCCTCTATTTAGCCTGTTACCTGTTACCTGTCGCTAGTGGTGTTTCATCTATTTAGCCAGTTACCTGTTACCTGTCGCTAGTGGTGTTTCCTCTATTTAGCCAGTTCCCTGTTACCTGTCGCTAGTGGTGTTTCCTCTATTTAGCCTGTTACCTGTTACCTGTCGCTAGTGGTGTTTCCTCTATTTAGCCTGTTACCTGTCGCTAGTGGTGTTTCCTCTATTTAGCCTGTTACCTGTCGCTAGTGGTGTTTCCTCTATTTAGCCTGTTACCTGTCGCTAGTGGTGTTTCCTCTATTTAGCCAGTTACCTGTCGCTAGTAGTGTTTCCTATATTTAGCCAGTTACCTGTTACCTGTCCCTAGTGGTGTTCCCTCTATTTAGCCAGTTACCTGTTACCTGTCGCTAGTGGTGTTTCCTCTATTTAGCCAGTTACCTGTTACCTGTCGCTAGTGGTGTTTCCTCTATTTAGCCTGTTACCTGTTACCTGTCGCTAGTGGTGTTCCCTCTATTTAGCCAGTTACCTGTTTCCTGTCGCTAGTGGTGTTTCCTCTATTTAGCCAGTTACCAGTTACCTGTCGCTAGTAGTGTTTCCTCTATTTAGCCAGTTACCTGTTACCTGTCGCTAGTGGTGTTCCCTCTATTTAGCCAGTTACCTGTCGCTAGTGGTGTTTCCTCTATTTAGCCAGTTACCTGTTACCTGTCGCTAGTGGTGTTCCCTCTATTTAGCCAGTTACCTGTTACCTGTCGCTAGTGGTGTTTCCTCTATTTAGCCAGTTACCTGTTACCTGTCGCTAGTGGTGTTCCCTCTATTTAGCCAGTTACCTGTCGCTAGTGGTGTTTCCTCTATTTAGCCAGTTACCTGTCGCTAGTAGTGTTTCCTCTATTTAGCCAGTTACCTGTTACCTGTCGCTAGTGGTGTTTCCTCTATTTAGCCTGTTACCTGTCGCTAGTGGTGTTTCCTCTATTTAGCCAGTTACCTGTTACCTGTCGCTAGTGGTGTTCCCTCTATTTAGCCAGTTACCTGTCGCTAGTGGTGTTTCCTCTATTTAGCCAGTTACCTGTCGCTAGTGGTGTTTCCTCTATTTAGCCAGTTACCTGTCGCTAGTGGTGTTCCCTCTATTTAGCCAGCTCCCTGTTACCTGTCGCTAGTGGTGTTTCCTCTATTTAGCCAGTTACCTGTTACCTGTCGCTAGTGGTGTTTCCTCTATTTAGCCTGTTACCTGTCGCTAGTGGTGTTTCCTCTATTTAGCCTGTTACCTGTCGCTAGTGGTGTTTCCTCTATTTAGCCTGTTACCTGTCGCTAGTGGTGTTTCCTCTATTTAGCCTGTTACCTGTCGCTAGTGGTGTTTCCTCTATTTAGCCTGTTACCTGTCGCTAGTGGTGTTTCCTCTATTTAGCCAGTTACCTGTTACCTGTCGCTAGTGGTGTTTCCTCTATTTAGCCTGTTACCTGTCGCTAGTGGTGTTTCCTCTATTTAGCCTGTTACCTGTCGCTAGTGGTGTTTCCTCTATTTAGCCTGTTACCTGTCGCTAGTGGTGTTTCCTCTATTTAGCCAGTTACCTGTTACCTGTCGCTAGTGGTGTTTCCTCTATTTAGCCTGTTACCTGTCGCTAGTGGTGTTTCCTCTATTTAGCCTGTTACCTGTCGCTAGTGGTGTTTCCTCTATTTAGCCAGTTACCTGTCGCTAGTAGTGTTTCCTATATTTAGCCAGTTACCTGTTACCTGTCCCTAGTGGTGTTCCCTCTATTTAGCCAGTTACCTGTTACCTGTCGCTAGTGGTGTTTCCTCTATTTAGCCAGTTACCTGTTACCTGTCGCTAGTGGTGTTTCCTCTATTTAGCCTGTTACCTGTTACCTGTCGCTAGTGGTGTTCCCTCTATTTAGCCAGTTACCTGTTTTCCTGTCGCTAGTGGTGTTTCCTCTATTTAGCCAGTTACCAGTTACCTGTCGCTAGTAGTGTTTCCTCTATTTAGCCAGTTACCTGTTACCTGTCGCTAGTGGTGTTCCCTCTATTTAGCCAGTTACCTGTCGCTAGTGGTGTTTCCTCTATTTAGCCAGTTACCTGTTACCTGTCGCTAGTGGTGTTCCCTCTATTTAGCCAGTTACCTGTTACCTGTCGCTAGTGGTGTTTCCTCTATTTAGCCAGTTACCTGTTACCTGTCGCTAGTGGTGTTCCCTCTATTTAGCCAGTTACCTGTCGCTAGTGGTGTTTCCTCTATTTAGCCAGTTACCTGTCGCTAGTAGTGTTTCCTCTATTAGCCAGTTACCTGTTACCTGTCGCTAGTGGTGTTTCCTCTATTTAGCCTGTTACCTGTCGCTAGTGGTGTTTCCTCTATTTAGCCAGTTACCTGTTACCTGTCGCTAGTGGTGTTCCCTCTATTTAGCCAGTTACCTGTCGCTAGTGGTGTTTCCTCTATTTAGCCAGTTACCTGTCGCTAGTGGTGTTCCCTCTATTTAGCCAGTTCCCTGTTACCTGTCGCTAGTGGTGTTTCCTCTATTTAGCCTGTTACCTGTTACCTGTCGCTAGTGGTGTTTCCTCTATTTAGCCAGTTACCTGTTACCTGTCGCTAGTGGTGTTTCCTCTATTTAGCCTGTTACCTGTCGCTAGTGGTGTTTCCTCTATTTAGCCTGTTACCTGTCGCTAGTGGTGTTTCCTCTATTTAGCCTGTTACCTGTCGCTAGTGGTGTTTCCTCTATTTAGCCTGTTACCTGTCGCTAGTGGTGTTTCCTCTATTTAGCCTGTTACCTGTCGCTAGTGGTGTTTCCTCTATTTAGCCTGTTACCTGTTACCTGTCGCTAGTGGTGTTTCCTCTATTTAGCCTGTTACCTGTCGCTAGTGGTGTTTCCTCTATTTAGCCTGTTACCTGTCGCTAGTGGTGTTTCCTCTATTTAGCCTGTTACCTGTTACCTGTCGCTAGTGGTGTTTCCTCTATTTAGCCAGTTACCTGTTACCTGTCGCTAGTGGTGTTTCCTCTATTTAGCCAGTTACCTGTTACCTGTCGCTAGTGGTGTTTCCTCTATTTAGCCAGTTACCTGTTACCTGTTGCTAGTGGTGTTTCCTCTATTTAGCCAGTTACCTGTTACCTGTCGCTAGTGGTGTTTCCTCTATTTAGCCAGTTACCTGTTACCTGTCGCTAGTGGTGTTTCCTCTATTTAGCCAGTTACCTGTTACCTGTCGCTAGTGGTGTTTCCTCTATTTAGCCAGTTACCTGTTACCTGTCGCTAGTGGTGTTTCCTCTATTTAGCCAGTTACCTGTTACCTGTCGCTAGTGGTGTTTCCTCTATTTAGCCAGTTACCTGTTACCTGTCGCTAGTGGTGTTTCCTCTATTTAGCCAGTTACCTGTCGCTAGTGGTGTTTCCTCTATTTAGCCAGTTACCTGTCGCTAGTGGTGTTTCCTCTATTTAGCCAGTTACCTGTCGCTAGTGCTGTTTCCTCTATTTAGCCAGTTACCTGTCGCTAGTGCTGTTTCCTCTATTTAGCCAGTTACCTGTCGCTAGTGCTGTTTCCTCTATTTAGCCAGTTACCTGTCGCTAGTGGTGTTTCCTCTATTTAGCCAGTTACCTGTCGCTAGTGGTGTTCCCTCTATTTAGCCAGTTACCTGTCGCTAGTGGTGTTTCCTCTATTTAGCCAGTTACCTGTCGCTAGTGGTGTTTCCTCTATTTAGCCAGTTACCTGTCGCTAGTGGTGTTTCCTCTATTTAGCCAGTTACCTGTCGCTAGTGGTGTTTCCTCTATTTAGCCAGTTACCTGTCGCTAGTGGTGTTTCCTCTATTTAGCCAGTTACCTGTTACCTGTCGCTAGTGGTGTTTCCTCTATTTAGCCAGTTACCTGTCGCTAGTAGCTAGCTAAGTGTAAGTTGAGCTAGCTAGCGAACGTTAGCTAAAGATAGTGTGCCTGTGTGTAGATGCCCCATGGTGCGGTCACTGTAAGGAGCTGGCTCCAGTCTGGGAGAAGCTGGCAGAGAAGTAACCCAAACCCTAACTAGCTAGCGAACGTTAGCTGAAGATAGTGTGCCTGTGTGTAGATGCCCCATGGTGCGGTCACTGTAAAGAGCTGGCTCCAGTCTGGGAGAAGCTGGCAGAGAAGTACGCTGACCGGGATGACATCATCATTGCCAAGATGGACGCCACGACCAATGAGGTGGAGGGAGTTTCTGTGTCTGGCTTCCCTACACTACGATACTACCCTGCTGGAGAAGACAGCAAGGTAACCTTTAACCCTTATCCTCTGACCCTGGAGGGAGTCACACACAATCTATCGGAAGGATAGAAAGACTACACTGTCACACCTCTATCACAAACTTGTCTGTGTGTTGGAGAGCAATGAGGAAGAGATTTGAACAGTCAGGCATCATGATAAAAACCAGTCACACCTGAAAGTCTGTCTACTATAACAATACCCTATGTCTCTCTCTCTCTGTGTGCGTGTGTGTAGGAGGTAGAGTACAGTGGGACCAGAGACTTGGAGACGTTTGCTATGTTCCTGGACAATGGAGGACAGCTTCCGAAGGTGGAAGAGGAGGATGATGAAGAGGAGGTGACTAATTATGCAAACCCCTCCCACTCTAAGCTCTTCTGACCAATCCCCTGTCACTGTTAATACAAACCCCTCCCACTACAGCTCTCTTGACCAATCCCCTCTCTCCTTCTGACAGGTCACTGATGAGTCATCGCCACCGCCAGCCAATGAGACGTCTAAAGACGAGCTGTAAAGGACCGAACCAATCAAGAGTAGTTTATTGGTTTCTATGGTTTCTCTTGGTTTAATAATAAAAGTGATTTGATTCTGAAGTCTGGAGTGGCGAGTCTTTATAGAGGAGACAAGGAGAGGAAACAAGGATAGACAACTAGGAGAGGAGACGACGAGAGCAAACAACTTTAGACTGTTGAGATGCACACAGAGATAGAGACACACACAGATATAGGGACACACAGAGATAGACACACACATAGAGAGACACACAGACACATAGAGAGACACACAGACACAGATAGAGACGGACAGAGACACAGACGGACAGAGACACAGACGGACAGAGACACAGACGGACAGAGACACAGACGGACAGAGACACAGACGGACAGAGACACAGACGGACAGAGACACAGACGGACAGAGACACAGACGGACAGAGACACAGACGGACAGAGACACAGACGGACAGAGACACAGACGGACAGAGACACAGACGGACAGAGACACAGACGGACAGAGACACAGACGGACAGAGACACAGACGGACAGAGACACAGACGGACAGAGACACAGACGGACAGAGACACAGACGGACAGAGACACAGACGGACAGAGACACAGACGGACAGAGACACAGACGGACAGAGACACAGACGGACAGAGACACAGACGGACAGAGACACAGACGGACAGAGACACAGACGGACAGAGACACAGACGGACAGAGACACAGACGGACAGAGACACAGACGGACAGAGACACAGACGGACAGAGACACAGACGGACAGAGACACAGACGGACAGAGACACGAGACGGACAGAGACAGAGACGGACAGAGACAGAGACGAGAGACAGAGACAGAGACAGAGACAGAGACAGAGACAGAGACAGAGACAGAGACAGAGGACAGAGACAGAGACAGACACAGACAGAGATCAATTCAAATGTTATTTGTGCCATGCGCTGTATACCTAACCGATCTGCTATACAGACCTTACTGGGAAATGTTTACTAACAAGCCAATTAACCAACAATGCAATTTTAACAAGAAAAAATATAAATAAAATAAATATAAAGGCAGCCTAGTGGTTAGAGCAGGTAGCCTAGTGTTAGAGCAGGTAGCCTAGTGGTTAGAGCAGGTAGCCTAGTGGTTAGAGCAGGTAGCCTAGTGGTTAGAGCAGGTAGCCTAGTGGTTAGAGCAGGCAGCCTAGTGGTTTAGCAGCAGGTAGCCTAGTGGTTAGAGCAGGTAGCCTAGTGGTTAGAGCAGGTAGCCTAGTGGTTAGAGCAGGTAGCCTAGTGGTTAGAGCAGGTAGCTAGTGGTTAGAGCAGGTAGCCTAGTGGTTAGAGCAGGTAGCCTAGTGGTTAGAGCAGGTAGCCTAGGGGTTAGAGCATTAGCCTAGTGGTTAGAGCAGGTAGCCTAGTGGTT
>NW_022263982.1:5000-38119 GCF_002021735.2 Oncorhynchus kisutch
TCTACATCACTGGAAAGTCCCTCACCTTCACCCTGAAGAACCCTGCAGGTGGGAACCTCCAACACCTACACACTGATCTAATATCAGTTTTCAGGTAAAGGTTCACCTAACTGAATAGGATGACATTTCCCCTAGACACTGATCTAATATCAGTTTTCAGGTAAAGATGCACCTAACTGAATAGGATGACATTTCCCCTAGACACTGATCTAATATCAGTTTTCAGGTAAAGGTTCACCTAACTGAATAGGATGACATTTCCCCTAGACACTGATCTAATATCAGTTTTCTAACTGAATAGGATGACATTTCCCCTAGACACTGATCTAAGGTTAGTTTTCCCTCCTTAAGGGTTACAGTTGACCTGTTTTGCGTGTTTGAGTATGTAGCGATCTTAATGTTTTTAAGGCACAAAGCACATTTCAACAAGGTATCATGAACCAGGTATATCCCATTGACAGTATGTTTGACTGTCATCCTATTTGACTGTCACCCTCCTTGCCCCTACAGGTGTGACCCAGAAACAGAATGAGGTCAACGGGGAACTGGGGACTGTCCAGACGGTGGGCAACCTCTTCCGGGTCCGTCTGGCCTCCAACAAACAGACAGGATTATGGGAAATCAGCATGAACTCCAACCAGCCCTACACACTGAAGGTCACTGGTGAGTTACCATAGAGATACGTCTGTTCTATTAAATATGTGTGTTATGCTCACGCTCAACACTAGATTGTATCCTGGATACACACAGAGCCCAGACCTGGGTTTAAATAATCCATTCAAATGTGTCACATGCCCCAAATAAACTAAAAATTAAAAACATTCAGGACCCTGTCTTTCAAAGATAATTCGTAAAAATCAAAATAACTTCACAGATATTCATTGTAAAGGGTTTAAGCACTGTTTACCATGCTTGTTCAATGAACCATAAACAATTAATGAACATGCACCTGTGGAACGGTCGTTAAGACACTAACAGCTTACAGACGGTAGGCAATTAAGGTCACAGTTATGAAAATATAGGACACTACAGAGGCCTTTCAACTGACTCAGAAGAAAGATGCCCACGGTCCCTGCTCATCTGTGCGAACGTGCCTTAGGACTGCAGATGTGGCCAGGGCAATAAATTGCAATGCCCGTACTGTGAGACGCCTAAGACAGCGCGACAGGGAGACAGGGCGGACAGCTGATCGTCATTGCAGTGTCAGACCACGTGTAACAACACCTGCACAGGATCGGTACATCCGAACATCACACCTGCAGAAACAGGATGGCAACAACAACTGCCCGAGTTACACCAGGAATGCACAATCCCTCCATCAGTGCTCAGACTGTTCGTAATAGGCTGAGAGAGAATGGACTGAGGGCTTGTAGGTATGTTGTAAGGCAGGTCCTCACCAGACATCACATCACCGTCAGCAACGTCGCCTATGGGCACAAACCCATCGTCGCTGGACCAGACTGAGGACTGGCAAAAAGTGCTCTTCACTGATGAGTCACGGTTTTGTCTCACCAGGTATGATGGTCGGATTCACGTCTATCGTCAAAGGAATGACCATTACACCGAGGCCTGTACTCTGGAGCGGGATCGATTTGGAGTTGGTCTGGGGACCTTTTATTTTTGCTGAGTTTACAACAGGTGTAGGTAGACCTTACTGTAAAATGCTTACTCATGAGCCCTTAACCAACCATTCAGTGTTAAAAAGTAAATTATAAAAAGCTAGAAAAAAACTGGTTCCGAGTCAATTTTCAGGGGTAAAGGTCAGTCGAGGTAATTGAGGTAATGTCAAGAGAAGTAATTTCTCAGTGTTCATAAACCCAATTTGAATTGATTACTCAGCCTGATACCCAGAATTTGTAGGAAACTGGTTGTAATGAATCAGACGGAGGCCCAGCTACAATAGTCAGGAATGTTTATTTATGAGAGCTCTGGTCATAATATCATGTACAAAGGTTTATATACCTCTCATTTCATCATAAATGTCCCTCCTCCTCCTCTCAGATACAATGGAAATATAGTTCACAAGCCTTCTCACATTGTCTGCCACCTGTGAAACAATCTACTACAAGCCCAAGACCATAGTCTGGCTTTTTTATGGCGGTTTTTGAGCAGTGGCTTCTTCCTTGCTGAGCGGCCTTTCAGGTTATATCGATATAGGACTCGTTTTACTGTGGATATAGGTACTTTTGTACCTGTTTCCTCCAGCATCTTCACAAGGTCCTTTACTGTTGTTCTGGGATTGATTTGCACTTTTCGCACCAAAGTACGTTTATCTCTAGATGACAGAAAGTGCCTCCCTCCTGAGCAGCTGCGTGGTCCCATGGTGTTTATACTTGCGTACTATTGTTTGTATAGATTAACTTGGTACCTTCAGGCGTTTGGAAATTGCTCCCAATAATGAACCAGACTTGTGGATGTCTAGAATTGTTTTCTGAGGTCTTGGCTGATTTCTTTTGATTTTCCCATAATGTCAAGCAAAGAGGCACTGAGTTTGAAGGTAGGCTTTGAAATACATCCACAGGTACACCTCCAAATGACTCAAATGATGTCAGTTAGCCTATCAGAAGCTTCTAAAGCCATGACATATTTTTCTGGAATTTTCCAAGCTGTTTAAAGGCACAGTCAACTTAGTGTATGTCAACTTCTGACCCACTGGAATTGTGATACAGTGAATTATAAGTGAAAAAATCTGTCTGTAAACAATTGTTGGAAAAATGACTTTGTATCATGCACAAAGTAGATGTCCTAACCAACTTGCCAAAACTATAGATTGTTAACAAGAAATGTGTGGAGTGGTTGAAAAACAAGTTTTAGTGACTCCAACCTAAGTGTATGTAAACTTCAGACTTCAACTGTATGCTATGTTTGGTATAGTTACATCAGACAGAAGGTTTCTTAATGTAAAAACAAAAGGAGGAGGGATGTTTGGTCGTGGTGGATGGGTGGGTGTATTACGCAATCGTCTCGCATCCCAAAGGTTGCTTGTTCATAACTCACCAGAACAATTTGAGCTAATTAGCAACTTTGCAACTACTTAGCATGTTAGCTAACGCTTCCCCTTACCTTAACCCTTTTAGCTAACTCATTACCTAACCCTAACCGTAACTATTTTAAATCATGTACAAATATGTCAAAAAGTATTTCACCCCAGGTCTGTTAGAGCCATAAGAGAAGGGAGAGAATCCGGCCCTGACTGAGTGTGTGTTTGTGTGTGTGTGTGTGTGTGTGTGTGTGTGTGTGTGTGTGTGTGTGTGTGTGTGTGTGTGTGTGTGTGTGTGTGTGTGTGTGTGTCTGTGTGTGTGTGTGTGTGTGTGTGTGTGTGTGTGTGTGTGTGTGTGTGTGTGTCCAGGTCAGAGTACCATTGCCTTCATTTATGACTTTGTGGAGACCTTCGAGGGACCTCACCCAGGATACGCCCTCATCTCTGGCCGTCCAAAAGCAGGTAAAACACTACAACATCATCTTAATCATCACCATTACCATATCAAGCAGGTAATCTGTCAATCACAATTTTACTAAGGCGACATCATGGCGACATCATCTACATGAATGCAGCTGCCACTTCATTAAAGCCATTAGAGGCTTGATCTTTGCGATCATTATGATCATTGCGCACATCGTTTTTATCACTGGCGAGAGGTTTTGCATCGCTGCATTCTCTATCAGAAAGTAGGCTGGCCCTCTTTGATGTTGTGTGGGTCAAAACAATGCATTCTGTTCATTTATAAAGCCTACTTCATCAAAGTCATAAAAAGCAGTTAATTGTAATTTGTAATAATTGATCTGAACCTAGAACAGTTACATAGCCACACCCTTAAAAAAAAGTATCTCTTCTCTCTCTCCCTCTTTTTTTCTCCCTGCCCCTACACTCGTCCTCCTCTCTCTCTCTCCCTCTCTTTCCCTCCATTCCTCCTCTCTTCTCTCCTTCTCCCAGGTATGCCTGCCATGCTGTTGGTATCCGTGTTGGGCAGAAAGGGCCCAGCCTCTGTCAAGGTGGCCAACGTTGCCTTGGTGACCGTGTCAGGGTTAGAGGTCGTAGGCGGTACCTTGGAAGACATGGGCAACGGAGACTTCCTAGTTACGGTAACCAAGGTCCCTGCGGGGGAGTTTGTGGTGCTGTTGAACGGGACAGATGTGGTCTCCTCCACCGTGTTCCAGAGACAGTCCACCACTCAGATGTCCGTCTCCAAGGTTACCATCAAGGTAAGTTTACATTGAAAAACGCCTTTTATTTGTAAATGGTGAAGGAGTCTATACTGCATGTTGGGATAGTGTTAGATAAAAACCATGGTCATAGACATTTATAGACCATATCAGAAAGGAAAACGTGACTGACTTTTACTCCCTAAACATGTAGGACTGTGGGCCTACTTACAAATTACAACATGGACTTTCTAAGCACAGAAATGTGTCTCTGTAAATGAGCCAACAAACAAACTGCACATTTAAAAAAGTGGACCTCACAACAACTACTCAACAGATCTTGTTGTTCTTGTCTTCTCAGGCCGTGGTGGACAGAAGCATGGAGCCTGGTAAAACCTTCACCCTTCCCTTCACCGTCATGACCGACGCCACTGGAGGCAGCTACAAAATCAGTGCCAGAAATGACCGAGACTTCAAAATGAACGTCCCTGGCAGGTAGGGATCAGGGCTGGAATATCCTGAGACTGGTCCCAGATCTGTTTGTATGGTCTTTCCCATTTCTGTGGTCATTGTTGCGTGACACATTGGTCGTAGAAGCAATTTAGGCACAAACAGATCTGGGACCAGGTTATCTGACTCAACATGATTAATTATTGTCCTCTCTTGGCATCACTTGCATTGACACTTAATGCTAACCCATTGCTGCTGCTAACTTATCAGCATCGCTGTGACTACCGGAGGAAACGCCACCGGTGAACTGACCATCACGGTGCCCGCCAACACCCCCTCAGGAACAGACGTCACCCTGACCATCGAGGCTGTGGCCCCCGGGGCGTCCGACTCCAACTACGCCGTCCTGCGCCTCTCTGTCGTCACCAAGGTAACCTCAGATATGTAGATATATCTACACTGAGTGTAAAAAACATTAAGAACACCTGCTATTTCCATGATATAGACTGAGCAGATGAATCAAGGGGAAAGCTATGATCCCTTATTGATGTCACTTGTTAAATCTACTTCAATCAGTGTAGATGAAGGGGAGGAGACAGGTTAGAAGGACTCATAAGCCTTGAGACAATTGAGACATGGATTGTGTATGTGTGTCGTTCAGAGGGTGGAGACAAAATATTTAAGTGCCTATGAGTGGGTTATGGTAGTAGGTGTCAGGCGCATTGGTTTGTGTCAAAAACTGCAATGCTGCTGGGTTTTTTACGCTCAACAGTTTCCCATGTGTATCAAGAATGGTCCACCACCCAAAGGACATCCAGCCAACTTGACACAACTGTGGGAAGCATTGGAGTCAACATGGGCCAGCATCTCTGTGGAACGCTTTCAACACCTTGTAGAGTACATGCCCCAACGAAATAAGGCTGTTCTCAAATCTAATAGATTTATTAGATATGCTAGAATGTGGATATATAAAGATACACTAGAGAGCTGACAGGCCTATAAGGTCCGTCTCCACTATATGGGCCCGTCTCCACTATATGGGACATCTCCACTCTATGGGCCATCTCCACTCTATGGGCCATCTCCACTCTATGGGCCCGTCTCCACCGTATGGGCCCGTCTCCACCATATGGGCCCGTCTCCACCGTATGGGCCCGTCTCCACCATATGGGCCCGTCTCCACTGTATGGGCCCGTCTCCACTATATGGAACCGTCTCCACTATATGGGACATCTCCACTCTATGGGCCATCTCCACTCTATGGGCCATCTCCACTCTATGGGCCCGTCTCCACCGTATGGGCCCGTCTCCACCATATGGGCCCGTCTCCACCGTATGGGCCCGTCTCCACCATATGGGCCCGTCTCCACTGTATGGGCCCGTCTCCACTATATGGAACCGTCTCCACTATATGGGCTCGTCTCCACTATATGGGCCATCTCCACTCTATGGGCCATCTCCACTCTATGGGCCATCTCCACTATATGGGCCCGTCTCCACTATATGGGCCCGTCTCCACTATATGGGCCGTCTCCACTATATGGGCCCGTCTCCACTATATGGGCCGTCTCCACTGTATGGGCCCGTCTCCACTATATGGAACCGTCTCCACTATATGGGCTCGTCTCCACTGTATGGGCCCGTCTCCACTATATGGGCCCGTCTCCACTGTATGGGCTCGTCTCCACTGTATGGGCTCGTCTCCACTGTATGGGCCCGTCTCCACTGTATGGGCCCGTCTCCACCGTATGGGCCCGTCTCCACCGTATGGGCCCGTCTCCACCGTATGGGCCCGTCTCCACTGTATGGGCCCGTCTCCACTATATGGGCCATCTCCACTGTATGGGCCTGTCTCCACTGTATGGGCCCGTCTCCACTGTATGGGCCCGTCTCCACTGATGGGCCCGTCTCCACTGTATGGGCCCGTCTCCACTGTATGGGCCCGTCTCCACCGTATGGGCCCGTCTCCACCGTATGGGCCCGTCTCCACTGTATGGGCCTATCTCCACTGTATGGGCCTGTCTCCACTGTATGGGCCCGTCTCCACTGTATGGGCCCGTCTCCACTGATGGGCCCGTCTCCACTGTATGGGCCCGTCTCCACTGTATGGGCCCGTCTCCACCGTATGGGCCCGTCTCCACCGTATGGGCCCGTCTCCACTGTATGGGCCTGTCTCCACTGTATGGGCCTGTCTCCACTGTATGGGCCCGTCTCCACTGTATGGGCCCGTCTCCACTGATGGGCCCGTCTCCACTGTATGGGCCTGTCTCCACTGTATGGGCCCGTCTCCACCGTATGGGCCCGTCTCCACCGTATGGGCCCGTCTCCACCGTATGGGCCCGTCTCCACCGTATGGGCCCGTCTCCACCATATGGGCCCGTCTCCACTGTATGGGCCCGTCTCCACTGTATGGACCATCTCCACTGTATGGGCCTGTCTCCACTGTATGGGCCCGTCTCCACTGTATGGGCCCGTCTCCACTGATGGGCCCGTCTCCACTGTATGGGCCCGTCTCCACTGTATGGGCCCGTCTCCACTGATGGGCCCGTCTCCACCGTATGGGCCCGTCTCCACCGTATGGGCCCGTCTCCACTATATGGGCCCGTCTCCACTGTATGGGCCCGCCTCCACTATATGGGCTCGTCTCCACCGTATGGGCCCGTCTCCACTGTATGGGCCCGTCTCCACTGTATGGGCCCGTCCACTTCTAAATAGCCTCCTTTCCTCATCTCTTCTCCCTCTTCACCATGATTACTCACTCTCTCTCTCTCTTTTCTGCAGGTGACAGATTTCACCCCTCCCCAGTGTGAGGTGGTCAGTGTCTCATCGGTCGACTGCCCAGCTGACCCAGCATTCTGCAACTCTGCCTTCTGGCAGCTCTCTGCCAACCTGACAGACGGCGTCAATGGCACAGGCATCACCAGCCTCACACACCGCCAGGGCGTAGGCAGCCTCACCCACACGGACCTGAAGCAGACAGTTGTTGCAGCAGCGTTCAACGCTTCGTGCTGCTCTCTGACAGTGGAGCTGGTGGCAGTGGACAAAGCCATGAATGTCGGCACCTGTCTATACACCACCAAGGTAACTTGGCATCACAGGAGGCTGGTGAGGGGAGGAGTTGTGCTTGGTCGTCACAAGTTACCACAGCCACAAAGTCCTAAATCCCGCCCATTTCTACAATTTATCTTCTTAAAATAATATATCTTCACCTTAAGCACACTGCTAACCGTGCTAGTGTGCTAAAGTCCAACCTCGAAACATAAATGGAGGAACCAGAACCTGTAACAGGCAGGTGCTTGACAGCCCGCCGTTGTATCTTAACCTTAAGCAAAATGATCCTATTTACACTTTGTAGTCAATAGGCAAGTTCTATTGATCCAGGTTCATTTGACAAAAACATAAATGATGAATAATAATTGTGAAGGAATGCAGGGCATGTGATTCTAACAGCTTACTAAATCTATATTTCAACTGTAAAAAATAATGTGTCTTTGCAGGATCCTTGTCCTGACTTTCCAGAATGCCTGAATTGCTTCGCCTTGCTTTTCTGATTGGCTGGATACAAGTTTCAACATCCAATTATTTCAGATTTACTAGAGTGCAAGTTTCATCATGGCCCTGACTGTGGCGACACGTTGGCACATTAGAATTATTAGAATATGCCAGATATGAGTAAATTCTTGCATTCTGTCCATGCAGGCGTTTGCAGGCTACCTGAGACATGAACCAGATAGGTGGGAGGGCAAACAGGCTGTCTGCAGTTCATTCATCAATTTCCCTAAATGGATAAACTCAACTACTTTATTATTTTAACCAACACTAGGTTTTTAGCAAAAAAGTTGTTGTAGGTGTGACGTCATTCCGTCCAGCTTTTTTATTCTTTATTTAGCTTTTTAAATCTCTGGGCCACAATTAGACTTATAGAACCCAAGTCTCTCTTTCTCCTCATCACTTAATCTCTCCCCCCCATTGCAGGTGACAGATGTCACCCCTCCCCAGTGTGAGGTGGTCAGTGTCTCATCGGTCGACTGCCCAGCTGACCCAGCATTCTGCAACTCCGCCTTCTGGCAGCTCTCTGCCAACCTGACCGACGGTGTCAATGGCACGGGCATCACCAGCCTCACACACCGCCAGGGAGCAGGCAGCCTCACCCACACGGACCTGAAGCAGACGGTTGTTGCAGCAGCGTTCAACGCTTCGTGCTGCTCTCTGACAGTGGAGCTGGTGGCAGTGGACAAAGCCATGAATGTCGGCACCTGTCTATACACCACCAAGGTAACCTGGCATCACAGGAGGCTGTTGAGGGGAGGACGGCTCATAACAGTGGCTGAAATTGAGTGAATGGAATGTTATCAAACACATGGAAACCATAGAAACCACGTGTTTGATACCGTTCCCGTCATTACTATGAGCCGTCCTCCCTAATTAAGGAGCCACCTGGGGATGTGGTTCAATGTGGGTGTGTTATGTTCGCTATATCGTATCCTGACAGCAATTGTTGTTTGTCCCTCAAGTCACAGTCCCAAACAGGCCACAGTACATTGGGTGACGAATTGCTTAGCAACCGCGTGACGTGTTTGGTCAAGAATCCCATGCGCTGAGCGTAATCAAAGAGAAAGAGGTGAAGAGAGGGATAACTGGTCCCAAAATCTGTTTACTCTGGCAGGTGGCGGTTTTTGTTTTGTTCACTCACCAAGTGAGGAGTTTTTGTATGGAGGTCAATAAGTGTTGAATTTGATTAACAGAAAATGTAATGGCTTATTTACTACATGTGGCTTATTTGATCTAATCTAAGTTTTACAGTGATTAGTTTATGAGTGTACTGTTATAAGTAGGACATGTGACATCCCTGCAACTTCGAGAAAAAACACTTTGTATCGGTGTTGTGCCTGGTCGTCACAAGTTACCACAGCCACAAAGTCATAAACCCCTCCTATTTCTACAATTTATCTTCTTAAAATAATATATCTTAACCTTAAGCACACTGCTAACCGTGCTAGTGTGCTAAAGTCCAACCTCGGAACATAAATGGAGGAACCAGAACCTGTAAAAGGCAGGTGCTGGACAGCCCGCCGTTCTGTTTCGTGGACAAAGAATCTCATTGTTAGGGCGGAGACATAAGCATCATCATATATCCATATCTCTGATGAAAGTTGTTTGATGGTAACCGTAGCTCACGAATGTGAAGATGTTTGAGTTGGAGAAAATTACAAGCCTTTTATTTAAAAAAATAAAATAAAATAAAAACGAATTCTTTCAACATAAAAATTTGTGACAATAGATTGTTTTAGAATAATTCCAAAGCTCTGCATGCTAATGGTTCGATTGGCTGTGAAATAATTGTGCGGCAGCACAACTGGCACCTGTACTCTGTATAATTAGTGTCAACTGTGATTAGACTGTGCCTGGAAGTGGTCCCGTGTAGGCTAGAGATTTGAAATCAAAACCCAACCCTCAGGTAAAAAGCCATGACCTCAATTACTCATCTCTGTTTTGATCAAAACCGACTCTATGACCAAAATGATCCTATTTACACTTTGTAGTCAATAGGCAAGTTCTATTGATCCAGGTTCATTTGACAAAAACATAAATGATGAATAATAATTGTGAAGGAATGCAGGGCATGTGATTCTAACAGCTTACTAAATCTATATTTCAACTGTAAAAAATAATGTTTCTTAGCAGGATCCTTGTCCTGACTTTCCAGAATGCCTGAATTGCTTCGCCTTGATTTTCTGATTGGCTGGATACAAGTTTCAACATCCAATCATTTCAGATTTACTAGAGTGCAAGTTTCATCATGGCCCTGACTGTGGCGACACGTTGGCACATTAGAATTATTAGAATATGCCAGATATGAGTAAATTCTTGCATTCTGTCCATGCAGGCGTTTGCAGGCTACCTGAGACATGAACCAGATAGGTGGGAGGGCAAACAGGCTGTCTGCAGTTCATTCATCAATTTCCCTAAATGGATAAACTCAACTACTTTATTATTTTAACCAACACTAGGTTTTTAGCAAAAAAGTTGTTGTAGGTGTGACGTCATTCCGTCCAGCTTTTTTTGTTGACAAGACCTTCAGTGGAAACGCACTGTAGCAAGCATCTATTTTCTATGCAAATTGTCAACAAAAGATATCTGGACAAGGCATCATTGTAAATAATAATTTGTTCTTAATTTACTTACCTAGTTAAATAATATGTATATATTGTTTAATAAAACATGTATTTGACTAATAGCGATGCCTTGTAGGCCATTTTCAATCAAATAAGTATTTTTTTTAGTTCAGCTCCTCTTTAAGAGTGTTGAAGCTCAGCCTCACAAGTACTCTGGTGGTCAGAGAAAGTGCTAACAAACCTCTGGGCCAGAATTAGACTTATAGAACCCAAGTCTCTCTTTCTCCTCATCACTCAATCTCTCCCCCCCCCCATTGCAGGTGACAGATGTCACCCCTCCCCAGTGTGAGGTGGTCAGCGTCTCGGTGGTCGACTGCCCAGCTGACCCAGCAGCCTGCAGCTCCGCCTTCTGGCAGCTCTCTGCCAACCTGACAGACGGCGTCAATGGCACAGGCATCGCCAGCCTCACACACCTCCAGGGCATAGGCAGCCTCACCCACACGGACCTGAAGCAGATGGTTGTTGCAGCAGCGTTCAACGCTTCGTGCTGCTCTCTGACAGTGGAGCTGGAGGCGGTGGACAAAGCCATGAATGTCGGCACCTGTCGGTTTTCCATCGTCCGCAACGCGGGACCGCCCTCCATCGCTCTGTCCCTCCCACTGTTGGTGTGTCTGCTGGTCTCTGCCTTCTTCACTACATCCCTCAGAGACCTACTTATTTGATCTAATGCTGCATTCATAACCAAGTGGGAATCTGTCATTTAAACGTTGTGAAGTGCATTCACATGCTTAGAACTTGTTGGGAAACACTGATTTGGCTAATGGCCAACCAGCGGCGACAACCATAAACACAAAGTACAGGCATCATGCTTGCCAACTAATTATAGTTTTCAAAAGCCATATTAGATTAGATTGATAGATAAATAGATTGCTTTTAATAAGGTTTCGTTGCATTTAACTGCTGAAAATGCTGTTATCGAGTTAATTTCCTTAGCAGGTGACATCAGAGGTCAGCATTTGGGAGAAGTTGTAGCTCATGGGTGATAGACTAGTAATTACTAGTTGGAGGGGCGTTCAAGTGGATTTTCCTCTGTCTTATGTGGTAAATGCCACCTTCCCACTTGGTTATGGTAATAGGGTAAGGCTCATGTGTTGACTGCCTTCCCGACACTGCCTCTTAATGCTAACGGTTACGTTCCAGGCCGACCATATTGCAGACATTGCATTGCATCAACAAATGCTTTGCGTGATACATCATTGTTGGCGAAATGATGCAACAGATTGCTATGTGATGTGTGAAGCTGATATGTTGAACACCGATCCACGTGTGAACTCTGCCTTCCCGACACTGCCTCTTAATGCTAAATGATGCATCAGATTGCTATGTGATGTGTAAAGCTGATATGTTGAACACTGATCCACGTGTGAACTCTGCTTTCCCGACACTGCCTCTTAATGCTAAATGATGCATCAGATTGCTATGTGATGTGTGAAGCTGATATGTTGAACACCGATCCACGTGTGAACTCTGCCTTCCCGACACTGCCTCTTAATGCTAAATGATGCATCAGATTGCTATATGATGTGTAAAGCTGATATGTTGAACACCGATCCACGTGTGAACTCTGGCAGGCGTCTGCAATGTAGTCAGCCTGAAACATGGCCAAAGCCACAATGAAAATGAATGTCCCTTTTGTAAAAAACTGCCAACAGTATTCTCTCTCTCTAGGCACTTTCTCAACGTGTTATTTGCACTGTAAGATGTTTTCTAAGTCTTTAGTTTACATCTGTCATGAATAAAACATCTCCGCTTTCCTACTGACTCTGTATTATAACAAGACAAATAATCTGAGGTAGTTTAGTAGCAATGTGAAACCGGTCTGATTTCACCTATCAGTGAAACTAGATAGTGGTCAGTCTGCTTGACTAGGCTAGTAGTTTAGTGCTCAGGACACAGTTTAGGACACAGTTTAGAGTAAATGATGCTTTGACTGCACACATCCCACCCCAAGGGAGCAGCAGCATCATTGGCATAATAAAGAAATCCCCATCAAAATCCATCTGTTTAAACTAAAGATATGTTTTTTTTTGCATGGTCTGCTTCTCAATCTGCCGATGTCGCCATTCCTCATGTGTGGTGGAAGGTAACACCTACAGGGGTGTTTTTCAGACCAGCAAACATCCCAAAAATCGGTCTTCTCACGAAAACATTTGTAGCGTCCAAACAGTTTGGGCTACAAACCAGTGGCGGTCAATGCCGTTTAAGATGAGGATGGCCTTATTTCTATTACAACATATTTGATAACTGTCATTCATATTTCATTCACCCAGTTCATGTAACAGCGATAGGTTTAGGCTACTACGGCCGTGGCCAAAAGTTTTGAGAATGACACAAATATTAATTTTCACAAAGTCTCAGTTTGTATGCCTCAGTTTGTATGACGGCAATTTGCAAATACTCCAGAATGCTATGAAGAGTGATCAGATGAATGGCAATTAATTGCAAAGTCCCTCTTTGCCATGCAAATGAACTGAATCCCCAAAAAACATTGTGAGTGTTGACGAGGACAAGGCTGGAGATCACTCTGTCATGCTGATTGAGTTTGAATAACAGACCGGAAGCTTCAAAAGGGGGGTGGTGTTTGGAATCATTGTTCTTCCTCTGTCAACCATGGTTACCTGCAAGGAAACAGGTGCCGTCATTATTGCTTTGTACAAAAAGGGCTTCACAGGCAAGAATATTGCTGCCAGTAAGATTGTACCTGAATCAACCATTTATCAGATCACCAATAACTTCAAGAATAGCGGTTCAATTGTTGTGAAGAAGACTTCAGGGCACCCAAGAAAGTCCAGCAAGTGCTGGGAGCATCTCCTAAAGTTGATTCAGCTGCGGGATCGGGGCACCAACAGTACAGAGCTTGATCAGGAATTGCAGCAGGCAGGTGAGAGTGCATCTGCACGCACAGTGAGCCGAATGTCCTTTGGAGGATGGCCTGGTGTCAAGAAGGGCAGCAAAGAAGCCACTTCTCTCCAGGAAAAACATCAGGGACAGACTGATATTCTGCAAAAGGTACAGGGTTTGGACTGCTGAGGACTGGGGTAAAGTCATTTTCTCTGATGAATCCCCTTTCCGATTGTTTGGGCCATCCGGAATAAAGCTTGTCCGGAGAAGACAAGGTGAGCCCTACCATCAGACCTGTGTCATGCCAACAGTAAAGCATCCTGAGACCATTCATGTGTGGGGTTGCTTCTCAGCCAAGGAAGTGGGCTCACTCACAATTTTGCCTAAGAACACAGCTATGAATAAAGAATGGTACCAACACATCGTCCGAGAGCAACTTCTCCCAACCATCCAGGAACAGTTTGGTGACGAACAATGCCTTTTCCAGGATAATGGAGCACCTTGCCATAAGGCAAAAGTGATAACTAAGTGGCTCGGGGAACAAAACATCGATATTTTGAGTCCATGGCCAGGAAACTCCCCAGACCTTAATCCCATTGAGAACTTGTGGTCAATCCTCAAGAGGCAGGTGGACAAACAAAAACCCACATATTCTGACAAACTCCAAGCATTGATTATGCAAGAATGGGCTGCCATCAGTCAGGATGTGGCCCAGAAGTTAATTGACAGCATGCCAGCATGGATTTCAGAGGTCTTGAAAAAGAAGGGTCAACACTGCAAATATTGACTCTTTGCATCAACTTCATGTAATTCTCAATAAAAGCCGTTGACACTTATGAAATGCTTGCAATTATACTTCAGTATTCCATAGCAACAACTGACAAAAATATCTTAAGACTTTGAAGCAGCAAACTTTGAGAAAATTAATTTTTGTGTCATTCTCAAAACTTTTGGCCACGACTTTACATGATACTAACATTTTCCCTATCATTAGTCCAACATTTGCAAACAATATTTTCTATTGGACAAATTCAGGTATATTTATCCCCGTTTTGTTCCATTTGCTTCCATTTAAGAAACGTTTTTCAACAGAATCGGCTGAATGAATACACCCCTGAACACATAGTTCACTTTCATAGCAGCCATGTTGTATTCCTTCTCACATCCATGCGCTCTCCTCCTCTCACCTCTTCCCTTCGCTTGTGGACCTCAATGAACAACACATCAGCTGTATGTAACCATGCGAATAAAAACCTTTTTAAGCCAAAACGCTACACACAGCCTACACCGTTGTCACCATATTAACTAAAGTCATGTCATAGCATAGCTAATATAACTAACACTTTAGTAAAATCGCTACAATCATGCAGTAATGTTACAATGTACAGTCAGTAAGGAATTATACCGGCGGGCCTCGGTGGAAATACATTAGTAACACCAAAATCTTACCTTGACTTGAAAGAGTTCCAGTGTTGGGTTAAAGTCATAGCCAGCTAGTTAACATAGCATCTGCCATTCAGTAGGCTAATCTAGCTTGCTGCATTTGCAAGTGAAACTGAAAAAAAATTACTCTCTATTTATCTCTTGCTTCTCCTTCATTTTGGAATAAATTAATTTGTTCAAAACTGTTCAACTACTGTCTTTCTCTCTCTTTGAGTCAACTATACACAACATTTTATGCACTGCAGTGCTAGCTAGCTGTAGTTTATGCTTTCAGTACTAGATTTATTCTCTGATCCTTTAATTGGGTGGACAACATGCTGCAAGAGCAGTGATAGGTCCTCTGGAAGTTGTCATAATTACTGTGTAAGTCTATGGTAGGGGGTGAGAACCATGAGCCTCCTAGGTTTTGTATTGAAGTCAATGTACCCAGAGGACGGAAACAAGCTGTCCTCTGGCTACATCATTTGCAACCCTACAGACTGCTCGAGGCTACTGTAGACCTTATTTGCTATATAGTGTGTGTTAATCAATTATTTGGTGACGTGATTATATTTAGTATAGTTTTATCTAAAAAATACATATTTTTTAATGTTTTACAATTTAAAATGTATTTAATTCACTGAGGAGCCTCCACTGCTACAAACTAATATGATCCACCATCAAACGGTGAGACTCTCAGACATTTCTGTTGTTTTGCTCTACAAACAAACACCCATAAGCCTTATCAGAAGGTAACCTGGTACCAGTTTCAAAACTGAATGTGAAAGATATATGGAAGTACACTAGTGCCAAAAAAAGGGGTTATGCCACATTCACATGCCAGTCGGAACTAGGAAACTCCGACATTTGAGACTTGCTAATTCGTTGATCACAGCCTGTGATTAACAGCAACCAGTTAGAACATTTCAGAATTTCCTAGTTCCGACTAGCACGACATAAAATGTGGGTTAAAACACAATTTCTTGAGCTTTCTTATAATACAACCTGGGTTTTTCAATGTTTGAATACTTTCTGTTTGGCATGATTTCTTGTATCTTATTTGTCACCATATATGAACAAGACTAACATGCGTGGGCTAGACCCTGGTGACCCTGATTAGATACAGACATCCATTCTAACTCAGTTGCTGGAGAGGAAGGAAACAGCTCAGGCCAATGGTGACTTTAAAACAGTTACATAGTTTAATGGCTGTGAAAGGAGAAAACTGAGGATGGATCAACAACGTTGTAGTTACTCCACAATACTAACCTAAATGACAGAGTGAAAAGGAAACCTGTAAAGAAAAAAAATATTACAAAACTGTATTTGTCCTGAATACAAAGCCCTATGTTTGGGGCAAATCCCGAAACAACTCATCACTGAGTACCACTCTTCATATTTTCAAGCATGGTGGTAGCTTCATCACGTTATGTGTATGCTCGTCATCGGCAAGGACTTGGGAGTTTTTTAGGATAAAAATAAATGGAATAGAGCTAAACACAGGCAAAATCCTAGAGAAAAACCTAGTTTTCTGCTTTCCAATAGACACTGGGAGACAAATTCTGCTTTCAGCAGGACAATAACCTAAAACACACTGGAGTTGCTTACCAAGACGACATTGAATGTTCTTAAGTCTACATGAAAATCTATGGCAAGACTTGAAAACGGCTGTCTAGCAATGATCAACAATCAGCTTGACAGAGCTTGAAGAATTTTGAAAATAATAAATGTGCAAATATTGTACAATCCAGCTGTGCAAAGCTCTTAGAGACTTACCCAGAAAGACTCACAGTTGTAATCACTGCCAAAGGTGATTATAATAATGTATTGACTCAGGGGTGTGAATACTTATGTAAATTAGATATTTAGGTATTTGATTTTCACAAAATGTGCCTAAAAATCGAAAACAATGTTATCACTTTGTCATTATGGGGTATTGTGTGTAGATAGGTGAAAAAACAATCAACATTTAAGCCATTTTGAATTCAGGCTTTAACACAACAAAATGTGGAATAAGTCAAGGGGTATGAATACTTTCTGAAAACACTGTAGATGTCCAACTGCCATTAGTTGATATGAGAAATAATACATTTCCAACATAGAAGCACAATAGCCAAACCAAAATATGAACTTTAATTGGTTCTTGCTAACTGACCCAGAGAGATGAGACAGATTTATTTTCAGTGTAAGTAGCAAATCTGATATTGCAATGTCATAGGGTGCCTATCTTAGACGGTTTAAACTTTCAAATGACTGATAGTGTTGGGCCCAACATGTGCCTGGACGCTGAGACAGTGCACCCTCCCAAGCATATCTAATAGCTCTGAAAAATTATTAAAACAAGTCATGTCCTACCTCATCCCCATACTGGTATGTATTTATTTATTTTGCTCCTTTGCACCCCAGTATCTCTACTTGCACATTCATCTTCTGCCGATCTACCATTCCAGTGTTTAATTGCTATATTGTAATTACTTCGCCACCATGGCCTATTTATTTCCTTAACTTACCTCATTTGCACTCACTGTATATAGACTTTTTGTTTTCTTTTGTTCTACTGTATTATTGACTATGTTTTGTTTATTCCTTGTGTAACTCTGTGTAGTTGTTTGTGTCGCACTGCTTTGCTTTATCTTGGCCAGGTCGTAGTTGTAAATGAGAACTTGTTCTCAACTAGCCTACCTGGTGAAATAAAGGTGAAAGAAAAAAAGAAAGAAATGTCTGGTTTAAACGTTCAACAGCACTGAATAGGTTAAACCCTAGAATAAACTTAAAGCTATCTTTTAGGGCTAGGCCTAAATCTATCAGCCCACACCATTCTATAAATGATCCATTAAACCAACCATGAGGAACATCATTGATCCAAAGTGCGATGATAGCACAGAACATGAAACAAATTTAAATGAAACTAGTTGAAACCTGTCGACCATAAAACCATAATGTTCGTGACCGCGATAAAACTAAATATAACCTTGCTTTTCGGCATAACAACTTCTTAATAAACAAAATGTACAAATAATCAGATTTTGTTTTAAATACAATAAATGTAAATTCAACATTTCTCCTTTTTTACACTATGTCATCACTTAGCTACGTCGTTCTTTTTTTACACTACGTCATCACTTAGCTACGTCGTTCTTTTTTTACACTACGTCATCACTTAGTTACGTCATTCTTTTTTTACACTACGTCATCACTTAGCTACGTCGTTCTTTTTTTACACTACGTCATCACTTAGCTACGTCGTTCTTTTTTTACACTACGTCATCACTTAGCTACGTCGTTCTTTTTTTACACTACGTCATCACTTAGCTACGTCGTTCTTTTTTTACACTACGTCATCACTTAGCTACGTCGTTCTTTTTTTACACTACATCATCACTTAGCTACGTCATTCTTTTTTTACACTACGTCATCACTTAGCTACGTCGTTGTTTTTTTACACTACGTCATCACTTAGCTAAGTCGTTATTTTTTTACACTACATCATCACTTAGCTACGTCATTCTTTTTTTACACTACGTCATCACTTAGCTACGTCGTTGTTTTTTTACACTACGTCATCACTTAGCTAAGTCGTTATTTTTTTGCACTACGTCATCACTTAGCTACGTCGTTCTTTTTTTACACTACGTCATCACTTAGCTACGTCGTTCTTTTTTTATGCTCTGTCATCACTAAAGCTACGTCATTCCTTTTTTTACACTACATCATCACTTAGCTACGTCATTCTTTTTTTATGCTATGTCATCACTAAAGCTACGTCATTCTTTTTTTACACTACGTCATCACTTAGCTACATCGTTCTTTTTTTACACTACGCTATCACTTAGGTACGTCATTCTCTCGCAGCATGAACCTTTCAAACAACAAAAGTAGCCCCAAATGTTTACACAACCAAAGCGTTGACTCTTGTAATCAATCAGTACAGAAAAACATAAAATAACAAGTCCTTCCCGGTCACTGTGAGAATAGATTGAGATCCCTGCATCATTAATCACTGTGAGAATAGATTGAGATCCCTGCGTCATTAATCACTGTGAGAATAGATTGAGATCCCTGCGTCATTAATCACTGTGAGAATAGATTGAGATCCCTGCATCATTAATCACTGTGAGAATAGATTGAGATCCCTGCATCATTAATCACTGTGAGAATAGATTGAGATCCCTGCATCATTAATCACTGTGAGAATAGATTGAGATCCCTGCGTCATTAATCACTGTGAGAATAGATTGAGATCCCTGCGTCATTAATCACTGTGAGAATAGATTGAGATCCCTGCGTCATTAATCACTGTGAGAATAGATTGAGATCCCTGCATCATTAATCACTGTGAGAATTCAAGATTGAATTAAAAAAGGATTCCATTTATTTTTTTTCTCACCAAACTACACACAATATCCCATTAAAATCTATATAGCTGGGTTTTGAACGGACAAATGGAGAATGTCTATTATTCCCTTCTATACACCCTATTCTTATATAGTGCACTACTTTTGACCAGAGCCTGCATAGTGCACTATATAGGGAATAGGGTGCCATTAATGGCTCGTCCCCTGTCCTCTCTATCTGTCTTTGTGTATTGTCTTCAGGTGTTTGTTCAGATGGCCAGTCTGTTTGAAGTGCTTGCCACACTCAGAGCAGATGTAAGGTTTCTCCCCAGTGTGGACCAGTTTGTGCCTCTTCAGATTATTGTAATCCAGAAAGCCCTTCCCGCAGTACGAGCACCAGTGTCTCTTCTCCCCGTTGTGCCACCTCAGGTGAACATTCAGCTCCACACGCCTCTTGAACCGCTTCACACAGAGGGAGCAGGCAAACGGTTTCTCTCCAGTGTGAACGCGGAGATGCGTCTCCATGTCGCGCCGGATGACGAAGCGTTTGTCACAGATCGGGCAGATGAACGGGCGCACGCCGCTGTGGACCATCTGCTCGTGCTTAGTCAGGCCGACGCGGTAGACAAAGGTCTTGCTGCACTGCGGACACTGGTGGCCCCGCTGATCACCATGGACGCAGGCGTGGCGGTTGAGGCCCTTGAGGATGGGGAAGTCCTTGCCGCAGGCTGAGCAGACGAACGGGCGCTTCCCCGTGTGGAGGGAGGCATGACTCTCTAAAGAAGCGGTGCTGCTCAGGACACGACCGCAGTAGGCACACTGGTTTTTGGCGAGACGTTTCGGTGGAGCCTGGGGAGCCTGTTGGAGCTGGTATGGAACCGGTGGCAACCACATCGGTTGTGATTGCAGGTAACGCCGCGCCTGCTGGAACATCAGTGGGCTCTGGGGGGACTTTTTGAAGCCAGAGTGAAGGCTGCCGGTGAACGCAATAGGTTGAGGGGTGGAGGGAGACCGTTTCAAATGTAAAGCCACCGCAGCCACCAAACGAGGTGTTAAGCGGCGAGGGGTGGTGGAAGTGACCTTGAAGGAGTGAGTCTGTGGGTGAGGAGGGGTGGTAGGAGAAGGGTTCATGTTCGCTCCCGTAGCTTGGAGAGGGCTGGTGCGGCGTGGGCTAGACGTGGAGGCAGCGCGAGGGCTGGGGCTGTATAACAGGCGGCGCTGTGGGTTAGAAGGCAGAAACTGTGTCTGTGTGACCAGACCTCTTAGCTCTGACCTCTCTGTGAGGCCTTGGTGACCTTTGACCTACTCCTCTTAGCCTGGGCTAGCGCCAATAGTCTCTGAGCCTGCACCCAGGTCATGCTTCTCTTCTTGGATTTGGACACACCTCCAACAATAGGTGACTGTCTGGTCGGAGAGGTCACATCAGTGTTAGCTCCTCCCTCTTCCTCACTGATGATGTGGTTACTACTTCCTTGTCCACTAGACTTGTCGTCAGCCATCTCACCGTTAGCTGTGTCCTCTACTATATCCTGGTCAACGTGTGATTCCCTGGACTTTTCCTCCTCTGTTCTGCATCACCTTTGAGTAGTCGTGGTCTAGAGGGGCGGTTCTCTCTTCTCTGGGTTTCTTAGCAACCACTGGAGATGGAGTACTGTGCTGGGGGCAGGGCCTTAAGCGGAGGCGGAGACCAGAGAGGAGCGCTTCACGTTGACTTTCTGCCACCACCTACCTGGTCAACAATCTCCTCCTTTTTCTCGCCGGCAGGGGTCGTCTCCGTAGCGACAGACCTGGTTGTCACATCTTCCGTAGACGTGGCAGGGAGGGAAGAAAGCCCTCCCTCATCTTCCTGCCCTTCATCTTCCTCTCCCCCCTTTTTCCTCCTCCTCTTCCTCCAACCACGGCAGGGCGCGTACTTTGGGTACTACTGACAAATGTGCTAAAAACTGTGTCTTAGACATTTGAAAGGGGCAAGAGGGTGAGGGTGTAATTACAGCAGGGTCTGACAGCCGAGGAGGAGCTTCATCAGACATCCTCTTTGGGACAGCAGGTGACTTCGGTCGTGGCAGTGGGGGAGCGTTGCACATGATCAGTGACCAACGACCCCTGCTTCTCAGGGGGGCTGGCAGGTTCTGTCAACACAGTTGGAGAAGGAGCGGACTGGACCGGTGGTGTTAGCGATGTTGCCGTGGCAACACCCAACTGCTCCAAAACTGTAGGCGGTAGCGGTTGTGTTGGTGGTGCGGCCGGTGGTCCATCAGGTACAGCTGTAGGCCTAGCTGGTTGTGTTGAGGGCACTGCTATTGGACGAGCTACAGGTAGAACGTCTGTGAAGGACTGCGATGGTGATGATTGGGGTGGACGAGGGGGTACGGGGCTGGGCTGTGTATCCTGAAGAGGGGTTCTGGGTAACCCAGAGAGGACAGGTGGCAGGCGCTCTGACGCTGCTGCTGTCGACTTCACCGTTACGGTCGACTGGACAGTTTCTTTTGACAGAGTAGTTACCGTGGACTGGACCAATACAGCAGACAGGACAGGTGATGTAGACTGGATAGTGGCTGCTGATTGAGGAGATGCTGTCTGGTGTAATGTTGATGGAGACTCTGCTGCTGGTATTACCAGTGACTGCTGTTCTGCTCCAGGGGCCTGGCCTGCACTACCACTGGTAACCTCTCTGGTCCTGGGCTGGGATGGGCTGAGAGCCTGGGGGGCCTCCTGGGTGTCTGGATCTCCCTGGAAGACGGCCGCTGCGGCTCCTGAGGTAGACTGGGTGGTGGGAGGCCTTTCCTGGGTGTAACGGTTGATCAGGGCCCGGACGGCTCCAGGAGGGACCAGGGCTACAGAGGGACAGGACGGAGAAAGGTGGCGGGGATAGTGGAAAGCGAGAGACGCAGAGAGAGACAGAGAAAGAACAAAAGGACAGAGAGAATAACAGTGGAGAGATAATTATAGATATTATTAGAGCCTGGTTCTCATTCCAATACTGTTTAATACATTGTAATAAGATGTGTGATTCAGAAGCAGGTCTCCCTAGTTCCTACCTCTGCCTGTTAAGTCTCTGAGAGGTTGTCTGCGGACCAGAGTCGGGGGCCTGCCCCCCTCCTTCTTCAGCAGTATGTACCCAGGGGAGTAGTCATCAGAATAGTCTGCCTCCTGATGGTGGTGGGGGGTGGGGCAATGGCACAATCAACCACAAAAGCTTAGGGTCATTGAAAACTCTGACAAAGACTGTGAGGCCGATGTACATAAGCTTAAATGAACAAGTGATACTAGCAAGCGCAGTGTGAAGGTTTCTCTTTTTTTCTGGGTTCACCAACAACAGGTTGAGTATAGAGAGGTGGATGAATTGACAAGACAGCACAAACAGATCTGGGACTTAGACTAGCTGGGGACTCAGGCTAGAAGCCTGTCTTACCCAGTCCACCTCCTGTTTGATCAGAACAAAGGCCATCTGTGGGTTGCCCTCCTCGTCATACGCTCCACAGTGCAGCTCAGTCCCCTGGTCCTCCTCCCGCAGGTGCTGCTCCCCAGCCCGAGGTAAAGCCTGCTTTGTCAGAACTGAAAATACCAGACCAGAAGAGAGTTGTACTTAGGATAAAAGGCACAAAAAACACTCTGTGTTAAAGTTTAGAAACAAACTTATGTGACAGAACATTTCAACATCCTGTGTTGCATCCATACAAATAGAATCCCGTCAAATTGCCAGGGTTTGAGGTTCCAAGTACATTCTATTTCATCTATTTCTATGGTTGCAACATACCTATCATTTGGGGTGACATATAAATCCCTAGGTTATGAAGCATCTCTTATCAGTCATTTATGAATGCATAATAGTATTGACTACAACTCTCAAAACGATATGTTCTGCCTAATATTGTAGTCTACACAAATTAAACGTAGCTACATGAAGTAGTTTTGGAAAAATTGGCTGTGATTCTACATGCTCAGCTAGCTAGTTATCAAGATGTGTGATCATGGGTGAGTAATTAGAACGTAGATAGATAGTTAGCTACAGTGGATAACGTTTTCACCTCACCGCATTGAACGCCGATGTCACATTTTACGATACGTGTAGCACTTTGACTCGGTCTGGGCTCTGTGGTTTTGGCGTTCACTTTCACCGGTCCATCTCTTCGTTATTTCATGGGATCGACAACTCGATTTGAGGTCCTTGTTCTCTTTTTTTATTCTGGATATTTCGGCTCGCAGTTCCTCAATAATTGTTTCGAAAAGTTGAATTGTCTCGGTGACTGCAGTATTCAATACACTCTCCATAACAGAGGCGAACTGAATTTGAAACCCTTCGTTCGACATGTGGGTGGCAGACATCTTCAACCAACACTCATATACATGTACAATCGATTATTATTTCGAATATAACTTACAAGATTGATCAGAACATGGCTTCTTCTTCTATGGACACGGCACACAGTGCTTTGTGTGACGCACTGAGGGGTGTGTAGATTTCCTGTAAATATTTTACACCATTTTATAAAAATAGCCGGATTATATTTTCAACCTTTTTTACAGTCAACGTGAGAACATTCAAAGGTTTTGTTCAAATAAAGGCATCTCTCCAGAGAGGAGCGTAGTGTAGATTGTCCCACTACCAGATCCGTAGGTATGTTTCCGGAAGTGCTATTATTGTTTGGGAATGACTATAGCGAAGATTTGTTATAACTAGACCAAGATAGACACAGCCTGTTGTTTCCAATGGGAACAAATTAGTCACAGTGGGCAGAACAAGGAAAGAGGTGGTTAGAGCCAATCACGAACTAGCAAGATCCTATTGGCGCGTTCTAGCATTTATCTGCATATTTCCGTTACTTCCCCCTCCTCGCCTTGACGTTCCTTGTAAACAACGTGATTTAAAATTTAAAAAATCGCACATGGTACACTCTGTTCATAACATGAAATAGTTTGGGGAACAGAAAATTGTTTTGAGATCAAATTTCATCGACGAGCAAAATGTCGTTCCATATTCTCCCACTAACGGCCAGTAGATTTCCTGGCACTATCATTTTTGGTAGTGAATGGAAAGGCTAAGCGGATGCTTTACATTTTATACATCCGGTGAAATGTCTGTCTCATTGTTCTATCTGTGATTTTAGTGTTGGCTCTGTAACTATCAAACGCTAGTTACCTAACTGTCATAAGCTTGCGGTCTTTCAATGCCTATGGTATTTCTTTGTTCGAATATCCTCATACAGTAAATGCTACATCTTATATCTAGAAAGTATTACAATTGTTATTAGGACCGTCATTGAAAGAGACAACATCCAACAGTAGCTAGCCTGCTAACGGTAGCTAGCTAGCTTCCTAGCCTTTTGATGAGTTGGATCGTAACACTGACCCACCTGAACAAAAGTACCTAAATGTTACGAACTCTTAACTGTAGCTAGCTACACATAGACAGTTTGCTATGATGTCTGAAGCCATCATAACCTTCCAGTCTCAGCTCTCCGGAGTCATGGAGACTGTATTCAAGGCTGCTATGTACGAGATCACCAGACTGGTGGACGATAGCTTCCTGAAGGAGATGTCCCGCAGCCGGGAGCAGGTCGAGTCACTGAAGAAGCGGCTGCAGTGGTCGGAGAACAGACGCAGGGATAGGGACAAAGAGCGAGACCGGAGGGGGAAGTGTGCGGACTGTGGGAGAGCTGACGAGGAAGCCGAGGAGAGAAGGTCTGGAACCTCACAGACAGGTGAAAAGAGAGACATCAAAACACATATCTACAATGTACAAAACATTAGGAACACCTGCTCTTTCCATGCCCGACTAACCAGGGGAAAGCTATTTCCCCTAATTAATGTCACTTATTAAATCCACTTTAAGTGTCGATGAAAGGGGTGAGACAGGTTAAATATGAATTTTTAGGCATTGAGACATGGATTGTGTATGTGTGCCATTCAGACGGTGAATGGGCAAGACAAAATATTGAAGTGCCTTTGATGGGTATGGTAGTAGGTGCCAGGCGCACTGGTTTGAGTGTGTCCAGAACTGCAATGCTGCTGGGTTTTTCATGCTCAACAGTTTTCCATGTGTATCAAGAATGGTCCACCACCCAAAGGATATCCAGCTAACTTCACACAACTGTGGGATGCATTGGAGTCAACATGGGCCAGCATCCCTTTGGAACGCTTTCAACACCTTCTAGAGTCCATGCCCCAGACAAATTAATGCTGTTCTGAGGGGAAAATGGGGTTGCAAATCAATTATATATATATATGGATGTATATATACATACATACAGTACCAGTCAAATGTTTGAACACTCCTACTCATTTAAGGGTTTTTCTTTATTTCTTTTACTGTTTTCAACATTTTTGAATGATAGTGAAGACACCAAAACTATGAAATAACACATATGGAATCATGTAGTAACCAAAAAAGTGTTAAACAAATCACAAAATATTTTATATTTGAGATTCTTCAAAGTAGCAACCCTTTGCCTTGACAGCTTTGCACACTCTTGGCATTCTCTCAACCAGCTTCACCTGGAATGCTTTTCCAACAGTCTTGAAGGAGTTCCCACGTGTGGTGAGCACTTGTTGGCTAATTTACCTTCACTCTACGGTTCAACTCATCCCAAACCATTTCTATTGGGTTGAGGTCGGGTGATTGTGTAGGCCAGGTTATCTGATGCAGCACTCCATCACTCTCCTTCTTGGTCAAATAGCCCTTTCTAAATTAATCACAGACAGTGTCACCAGCAAAGCACCATAATACCACCTCCTCCATGCTTCATGGTGGGAAGCACACATGTGGAGATCATACATTCACCTACTCCACGTCTCACAAAGACACTGCGGTTGGAACCCAAACTCTCAAATTTGGACTCATCAGGCCAAAGAGCAGATTTCCACCAGTCTAATGTCCATTGCTTGTGTTTCTTTGCCCAAGCAAGTCTCTTCTTCTTATTGGTGTCCTTTAGTACTGTTTTTTTTGCAGCAATTTGACCATGAATTCGCAGACGAGTAGGTAAACCACCACTACCCTCAGTATTATTGGCCAACATGCAATCATTTGAATTCAAACTGGATGATCTACGGCTAAGACTATCCTACCAACGGGACATTAAAAACTGTGGTATTTTATGTTTCACTGAGACATGGCTGAATGACGACACAGATAATTTAGAGCTGACCATCTTCTCCGTGCATCGGCAGGACAAAGCAGCTACGTCTGGGAAGACGGGGGGCGGGGGTCTGTGTCTATTTGTCAACTGCTGGTGCGCGATGTCTAATATTAAAGAAGTCTCGAGGTATTTCTCGACATAGGTAGAATACCTCATGATAAGCTGTATACCACATTATCTACCAAGAAAGTTCTCATCTATATTATTTGTTGCCATCTATTTACCACCACAAACCGATGCTGGCACTAAGACAGCACTCAATGAGCTGTGGAAGGCCATAAGCAAACAAGACAATGCTCACCCAGAAGCAGCGCTCCTAGTGGCCGGGGACTTTAATGCAGGCAAACTTAAATCCGTTTTACCTCATTTCTACCAGCATGTGCAAGTAGAGGGAAATAAACTCTAGACCACCTTTACTCCACATACAGAGACGCATACAAAGCTCTCCCTCCATTTGGCAAATCTGACCATAATTCTATCCTGATTCCTGCTTACAAGCAAAAACTAAAGCAGGAAGAACCAGGGACTCGCTCAATACGAAGTGGTCAGATGACAAGGATGCTACGCTACAGGACTGTTTTCCTAGCAAAGACTGGAATATGTCCCGGGATTCATCCAATGGCATTGAGGAGTATATACCACCTCAGTCACCGGCTTCATCAATAAGTGCATTGACGATGTCGTCCTCACAGTGACCGTACATACATTCCCCAACCAGAAGCCATGGATTACAGGCAACATCAGCACCAAGCTTAAGGCTAGAGCTGCCACTTTCAAGGAGTGGGACACTAATCCGGATGCTTATAAGAAATCTCACTATGCCCTCAGACAAACCATCGAACAGGCAAAGTGTCAATACAGGACTATGATTGAATCCTACTACACCGGCTCTGACGCTCGTCGGATGTGGCAGGGCTTGAAAAATATTACGGACTACAAGGGGAAACCCAGCCACAAGCTAAATGCCTATCTGCTCGCTTCGAGGCAAGCAACACTGAAGCATTAATGAGAGCACCAGCTGTTCCGGACCACTGTGTGATCACGCTCTCCGTAGCGGATGTTAGCAAGACCTTTAAAAAGGTCAACATTCACAAACTCTCTGGGCCAGACGGATTACCAGGATGCGGACCAACAGGCAAGTATCTTCACTGACACTTTCAACCTCTCCCTGACTGAGTCTGTAATACCTACATGTTTCAAACAGACCACCATAGACCCTGTGCCCAAGAAAGGGCACAGGGACTAACTTGCCTAAATTATTAGCGCCCCGTAGCACTCACGTCTGTAGCCATGAAGTGCTTTGAAAGGCTGGTCATGGCTCATATCAACACCATCATGCCGGAAACCCTAGACCCACTCCAGTTTGCATACCACCCCAGCAGATCCACAGATGATGCAATCACAATCCACACTTCCCTTTCCCACCTGGACAAAAGGAACATCCTATGTGAGAATGCTGTTCATTGACTACAGGTCAGTGTTCAACGCCATAGTGCCCACAAAGCACATCTAAACACCTCCTTCTGCAACTGGATCCTGGACTTCCTGACAGGGAGTAGTGGTGGTTTCCCTACTCGTCGGTGAATTCATGGTCAAATTGCCACAAAGGAACCACTACTAAAGGACACCGATAATAAGAAGACCTGCTTGGGCCAAGAAAAACAAGTAATGGACATTAGACCGATGGAAGTCTGTCCTTTGGTCTGATGAGTCCAAATTTGATTTTTAGTTCCAACCGCCATGTCTTCGTGAGACGCAGAGTAGGTGAACAGATGATCTCCGCATATGTATTTCCATGCATGGAGGAGGTGGTGTGATGTGTGGGGGTGCTTTGCTGGTAACGCAGTCTGTGATTTATTTAGAATTCAAGGCACACTTAACCAGTGTGGCTACCATAGCATTCTGCAGCAATATGCCATCAGCGATATGACATCTGGTTTGCACTTAGTGGGACTATTATTTGTTTTTCAACAGGACAATGACCCAACATACCTCCAGGCTGTGTAAGGGCTATTTGACCAAGAAGGAGAGTGATGGAGTGCAGCATCAGATGACCTGGACTCCACAATCACCTGACCTCAACCCAATTGAGATGGTTTTGGATGAGTTGGACCACAGAGTGAAGGAAAGCAGCCAACAAGTGCTCAGCATATGTGGGAACTCCTACAGGACTGTTGGAAAAGCATTCCAGGTGAAGCTGGTTGAGAGAATGCCAAGACTGTTCAAAGCTGTCATCAAGGAGAAGGGTGGCTACTTTGAAGAATCTCAAATATAAAATATATTTTGTTTTCTTTAACACTTTTTTTTGGTTTCATGATTTCATATGTGTTTCTTCATAGTTTTGATGTCTTCACTATTATTCTACAATGTAGAAAATTGTACAAATAAAGAAAAACCCTTGAATGAGTAGGTGTGTCCAAACTTTTGACTGGTACTGTACATACATACAATCAGTGGAGGCTGCTGAGGGATGGAAGGCTCATAATAATGGCTGGAACGGAGTAAATGGAATGACATCAAACTCATTGAAACCATGTTTGAAGTATTTGATACCATTCCATTGATTCTGTTCCAGCCATTACTATGAACCCGTCCTTCCCAATTAGGGTGCCCCCAACCTCCTGTGGTAAATATAGAATCACTCTGAAGTGGGGCTGCTGTAATGTGTACATTCCATACTTTAGTGATCAGACAGTATTGGTTTAAGAAAGGAGTCAGTCATGGGTGGTGGTGGCATCTTAATAAGATGTTTCCTTTCCTTCATCTGATGTGAGGAGACTCCATTATCCACAATGTTACTTACTTTTTACTCCAAATGAAATGTTCTCTTTGTTTACCTGTGGCCAGGTGTGGAGAGGGGGCGTGGCCTGAAGCAGGAGGAGTGGAGCAGCTGTGGGGGCGTGGCCAGGGAAACAGCATTCAATGATCTGGAGGAGGCTGAGGCCACCAGCCCTAGGAGAATCTCTGAGGTAGGCAGGGGACTGACTAAACACATGGAGGCTGAGGCCACCAGCCCTAGGAGAATCTCTGAGGTAGGCAGGGGACTGACTAAACACCTGTGGGGGGTGTGGTGTTACAGAATGTTCAGGTGGAAATATATTGTACATAACAGATTGTCTGTCACAAAGAATAGGGCAGCCATTTTCAAACCTCTCCTCATATTTGAACTGTTCCGGAACTTAAACACTTCACTACTTGAATCAAGTATGCTAGTTCAGGGCTACAACAAAGTTGTGAGATGTCTGGGGGTCCCAGAGGAGAGTTCTGAATATAGAACCATCATTGTCAGCTCTATTCAATCACTGTCAGTTTATCCATTATTTAGTCAGAATAATTTGCTCTTCCAGTCCACAGAGGTCGGAGGTCAGAAGCTGGACAGCCTGCTGAAAGAGGAGCCTCTCCACAACACTGAGCTACAGGAGAGATGGGGCGTCTGCCTGGATGGTGAGTTGAGGAGTTTACCACAAATATAACACAGACAATAACCTACTTTTTATGATGATGAGAATGATAACAAGAGTAACTTTTATAGTATGCGGTTTCATTTAAAATGTATTCATTATTATACATGGAAAGTCAACTTGAAACTGTAAGTAGACATTTAACATTACAGTTACTCTACTACCGTTTCTAGTAATTCTAATGTCTTAAATATTAATGCTTCTAATGCCTCATGTCCCCTGTGTTTTCAGGGGCCGATGGTTCAGACATCTCAGGGCCCAGTAAGAGTTTTATTCAGCAGGATCTACAGCGGTGCCAGGATGACTGGGCTTCTGGTCTAGACCAGCATCCTGAACCACCTTGCCCCGAGGGAGACCCAGGAGACCCCAGCCAACCTCTCTACCGCCCCCGCTACAGCATTGAGGAACTGGGGGACGGCTTTGAGAAGTCTGGTTACGGCAGTAGTGGTAGTGGCGACCATCTTCTAGACATGGAAGGGCTGGATAGGCTTCCTGGTTCCCAGTCTCGTCTGGGGGGGCTGAGCTACAGAGCTGCAGGTCACTACCAGGTGGACCTGGGAGGGTCTGAGGGGGGAGACCATCGCTCCCACATGCCTCGCTCCCATCGGAGCCGGAGGGAGCAGGTGGGGTCGCCAATGCCATCCCCCCACCCGGAGGTGGGAGACCTGAACTGCCTGTTGATCAATGAGGAGGGGTACCTGCAGGACTCCAGCGTCTTGTACCCTGAACACGGTGTCCCAGAGTCAGGTAGTAGAGCCGGCCACAGGGGGCTAACCTCCATCCACGCTGGAAGCTCAGCCCACAACAACAACACAGACAGCCTGTATGGTGCTGCTGACGACTTTGGACTCTCTTTAAACCTCAGAGATCGTTCACAAGAGCAGGTAACAGGAGGAGGGGGGAGGTGTCATGCCTGCAATCAGTGCAGCATGACCTTCCCAGACTCTGGTTCTCTCAAGGTCCACAAGCAGAAACACAAAACAGGGAGAAAGTCGAGTACAGGGTCAGGGTCTGTGCCTCTGTACTCCTGCACCCAGTGCGGTAAGACCTTCACCCAGGCCTGCAACCTCAAGGTCCACCAGCGAGTCCACCAGGCCAAGGGACTCCACCTCTGCAGCCACTGCGGCAAGGGCTTCACCTCCTTCTCCGACCTGAAGAGGCACAAGTGCAGCCAGACCACAGACAAGCCCTACTGCTGCTCCATCTGTGGGAACAAGTTCAGTCGGCTCTGGAACCTGAAGGTGCATCAGCGCATTCACACGCAGGAGAAACCCCACTGCTGCAATATGTGTGACAAGAGCTTCACACGGGCAGACATTTTGAAAGTGCACCTGCGCACCCACACTGGGGAGAGACCGTACTGCTGTTCTGTGTGTGGACTCAGCTTCAAACGACTGGCACATCTGAAGTCACACCAGCGCAAACACAGGCCAAATCTCCTGGACTGATTTTTTTATTGATAATTTTTTTTGTTATATAGCAGACACTTACAATTGCTACATGAATCTTCGGACAGCTAGTTTTATTATTTTATTTGACATTGAGAACATTTCTTGTGATCAGTTCTTTATTAATAAGGACATTGAAAATATGAACATGTTTGCTGTGATCTAGTGTACATTAAATTAGGCAGCTCTGCTATTCTTACAACTTTGCCCAGTCAAAAAGGCGGAACTACTTTTCTATGAGTTCTGATCCTTCTAGCCTTGATTTTCATTTTTATAACATATACAGTATTTCACTTTTTAATATGTATAGTTTTTACTAGGTGTTGTCCAATTAATTCTGTAACCCTCTTCAAATCAAGTTTGATTGGAAAATGCTGTTCAAATGAGGACATGCATTATCAAATCTTTGTACTGAGTTTAATCTTTGTTTTCATTTAACATGCCGTACAAATGAAGGCATTTTAATAAATTATTTTCAGAGTGCCTTGGTCCTCCTTTCTTTTGATGAAAATATGAACGTTTATAAATCTGTGTGTTGGTTAAGAATTCACGCCATACATGGACTGTCTATGAATTGTCTGTCAAAAATATCATGCCAACCTAACAAACATTTGAATATGGGACGTCGTAAGTCTGCCATGATTGTGTTCAAGTGCATTTAAAGTCTGACCAATTCTTCAACCAATAAGATTTTAGATATCTGGATTGCTAGCTAACATTGCTAATAATGAAGTTAGCTTGTGACGTGTTGATAGGCCGGTTCAGTATGAACAACAAAATAATCAATCAACAATAAGATAGTATAGTCCTGTCAGAGTCAAGTCTCAGTTCGAAACCTTAGTCCTACCAGAACCTTTGGTTGAGAGTGTGAGTCCTTAAATGGAAGTCCAAGACCAAATAAATGTTTGTAACCCAAAGGAAGCCCCCCCCCCCCCCCCCCCAAAAAAAAGGTAATCCAACGAGATCTAAATTTAAAAGCAATAATCCAACAGAAAAGACACAATGGGCCACACTCCCCTGCGCTATGTCTAGATATTTTCACTAGCGCCAGGACAACACCAGTATCGAGATATTTTTTTAGATGACAAAAATGAAAACATGGAGCAGACTTAACCTTTTAGTCCTTTAAAAACCTGCCGAATGTAAAATACTGTGTGCTATAGCTTGGAAAATAAATACATGGGACTCTGGATGACAACATAGTGATGTTTGTTTAGGACTGTTTTGCTAAAGAACTCCACTTTAGTGTTTTGTTTCCTTATGACGACACTGGTGTCATCCAGGGGCCTGTTGCACAAAAGTAGAATTAAGACATCCGGGATAAATGACTCAGCTGAGCTCAATGAAGCCAAAACATGTGCGTCCAGGCTTAATTGGTTGCACAAAGACCAAGCCAGGATGAGCAGACACGGATTCATTAAGCTAGGTGAAACCAATCCTGGATAGGTGCGCGCTCACGGCTCACTCAAATAGACCCCGCCACAGATCACAGATTAACTGATTTACCATGGCAACCTAGAGCCGCGTACTTTTCCCCGTCGGAAGCCACAAATCCTCATGGAGGCATACGAGGAGGTAAAAGATATAATTAAGAAGAAAGGCAACACCGCCACAGTGATAAAGCAAAGAAAAAAGCGTGGCAAAGTATTGCAGACCGCCTGAATGCGTAAGTAGTGCACAATTCACCTCACCGCTGAAACATCACAAT